>NW_020539726.1:16297047-16322261 GCF_003426905.1 Ctenocephalides felis
CTTATTCAAAGAAATTCTTTGCATTGAATTTAAAACTAGTTGTGAAAAAAGTAGTTTTGAAACGGTGAAAAGTTTCTGCAATACTAAAAATAATTTTATAAGTTATTTAAAGTTTAAAAAATTTAGAGATTCGAACAAATAATATGTTACAAACATAATTCATTGCTATAAAGACATCATTGTGATCTATATAAGAACGTGCGCTTTTAAACGTTTAGATACTTGATCAAATACAATACTTAATTAATACTTAGTTAATATAAATTTTATCATAAAATATCACGAGTGATCTGAATTATATGTTATTAATAATATAAAAGCATGTTATTTACCATTTTAATTTTGTTTTTTTAAATTGTCAATTCATTTTTTCAACTTAGTTTCTCGTGTTTTTATATGATCTAATAACTGTATGTGAATATTTTTTATCTAATACTACAAGAATAAAAAAAATAACTAAATGTTTTTAATTAAAAATTTTATGGATTAATTTTCGACATTATTTCGACGACTTCATTAAATTATACCTTAGAAACAAAAGTAGTAGGTATTTATAGATATTTTAATATTGAGTAATGTGATATTTAGTATATGCATTTAATCATAATCAGGTCAATGTCGGTATGCTCTGCTAAAACTTGGCTTAAGCCGTAAGGTCGACGCGTCACCGCATGTTTACCGGAGAAAGCCGGTTGAAAAAGGTGGCAAAGTTTTTTTATTACTTCTATTTTCACATGTTTTCATGAAAATGAATATTGAAAAAAATCTTACATGTTAGAGATTTTGTTTACATTCCTATGGGTTCCGTATCAATATTTATTCGTTAGACGGCGACGCGACACCTATGCGCTTCTATATATCGTCTGTATGCAGTTAAAGCAGTATTATTGCTTTGAAAAAATGTTCAGAATTTCCAAAATATTTCAAAATAAATTTTTCTTCAAATTTTTTTTTTCAAAAAAAGTAAATTTTTGTCAAAAATTTATAGTTTTTCAAAAATCTAATTTTTTCAGAGTAAATTTTTTTCAAAAATAATCTTTTTAAAAAAAAAAATTTTTGGTACGGAAAGTTCCAGCAATTTGCCTTGAGGCAAATTGCCTTGAGGCGCGATGCCATGCGCCCCACTACTTTATTAACTTCCCGTAGGGCAAGTTATAGTAATCGCAAAAAAATCGAAAATGAAAATTTTTATATATCTTTACGTTTCAGAGGTTTCTGAACATTTTGGCATACCTTAGAAAAAATGGATGTATGTGTGTGTGTGTGTGTGTGTATGTATGTATGTGTGTGTATGTATGTGCGGATACAAATTTTCGTCGACGATTTCGGGAACACGGATCAACCGATTTGAATAATTCAAAAAACATTCGATCCGTATTGATAAGGAGACGAGCTGATTAGTTTTTGGCAAAGGCAGGTCAAGCCGTTCCGAAGATACGGGGCAAAAAGTTCCAAAAACGGTAACTCAGTTTTTAAGAGAACGAAGCGTCCGAATTTAATAATTCAAAAAACATTTTATTTGTATTGACAAGGTAAAGAATCGATACAACTTTCATGAAGGCAGGTCCAGCGGTTTCGGAGATATAGAGGAAAAAGTAAAAAAATGAGCCATTTGGCGGTCAAAAATGATCATTAGACATATGCACATCAAATTATCAGACATTTTATAGAGATTTTAACAATAAGTATACATTTTGTTAACATTCCTATCGGTTCCGTACCAATGCTTATGCGTTAGACAGCGACGCGGCGCTTACGCGCTTTATATTTTGTCCCTAGGTAGTTAAAGCAGTACGATTGCTTTGAAAAAAAAGTTCAGATCTTCCACAATATGTCAAAATAAAGAAAAAAAAATTTTTTTTCAAAAAAAAAAAAATTTTAAAAAAAAAAAATGTTTAAAAAAATTTTTTTTTTCCAAAAAAACTAATTTTTTGTCCAATTTATAGTTTCTCAAAAATCTTATTTTTTAAAACTCATTTTTTTTCAAAAATGTTAATCGTTTTTAAAAAAAATAATAATTTTTGGTACGGGAAGTTCCAGCAATTTGCCTTAAGGCACGATGCCCTAATTGCCTTAAGACAGAATTCCACTTACAGCTAGTTTTATCTGTTGTATTCGTATTTTGGTACAATTATGCAAAAGACTCGTAAGAAAATTAAACTAAATAAGTTGTAAGTAAAAAATGTTTGGCTTTCGAATAAAGCTAATTAAAAAGTAGTCCAAAAACATAAAAAAATATTTTTTACCTTTTCATGAACGAACAAATAATAGTTAAAAGTGATCTTGAATATGGGGCAACTTTATGGCTAAATTATGAGTCCGGGAGTTAAAAATTAATACTCAAGGGTCATCCAACCACTACTTAGCCTAAACGTAAATTTTTGACTTATTTTGCATCTCTTGAAAAAAAATATTTTTTATACAGGTTCAAAAGCTGAGCCAAATGTTCCAAACTTGAATAAGATTATGTTGAAAAATAAATTGCTACATTTTTATGAAAATTTTATCTATTAGCAGATTAAACCTTTGTTGAATGTCTTACGTATATGGTTTCAAAAAGGTCTATAAAATAGAATATAAATCATTTAAATTCTTGATTTGAACCCGATTTTGTATAAAAACAGCTCCCTGACTTTTGCATTTTATTGTAATTTATTTATTAACGCTTTCTCCATCCCTAAACTTCAATTATATAATATGCAGCATATTAAAAAGTTCTTGGCAATAAATATTAATTTAAATCATATTTAAAATTATTTCAATTATATATTAAAAACTATTTTTATTTGAATAAATGAAAACGTGTGCACATAATTTACTACAAACACTTTTAATCACAGAAAGCCACGTGAAAATGTCTTTACAAAAGTCTTATATTATTTGTATAATATATATAATGAATCATACCAAATTGTCAATGTCAGATTAGTTGTTAGTTCCGCAACTTATCATTATCCACAGAAAATCCGTAAGGCAACGCGTTCAGTCGATCTCGAACGTTTCCTTTGGGGCTGTGATATTCTATCGACTCTATGGAATCGGCTTCCATGTCGGAATCTGATCTCGAATTAGAAGATGAAGATCGGTGTCGAACAGGTTTCGTTTTTCCACTGCACTTTAATACGAAACGAAAATCTGCCTTCACTTCTTCTTTAAAAGAAACCTGGGGAAAATAACACAATTAATTGGATTTTGAATTGATATATTTGAAATCAGAGCCTGTTAAGAAATATTATTGCTACTAATTTTCAACATTCCGAAGAAGTTATTGTTTTCCGATTTGCTCGATTTATGTTTTTTCGACGTTCCATGTCATATGAAATCGAATGAAAAATGGTATACTTGTGTGTATGTATGGATTAATGTGTGCATGTGATCCGATTTTTGAGCTTTTGTCGACGTTTTCTCAAAACCGAGTGAACCGATTTTAAAAATTTAGTAGCCATTCGATGTATCCCGTGTTCTTGTAATTAACTGTTGAAAATTTTGTTTTCGATGATTTTTCTGATTTTTATTGAACGATAAGTATCATGGTCTTATAGATAATACAAAAATATTACGGCCCTATGACAAGTCGTTCAATTAAAAAAAAATCATCAAAATTTGGAAAAATTAGCGGCGTTTTTTGACGCTTGTTAAAATTAAACATTTTACTTGATATGACGATATAGTACCTGATCTTAATAAACTTACTAAACCATTATAATCATCAGGAAACTAGTTCAATTTTTAAAAAATATTGAGTTTTGAACATTTGCTTTTAGAAAATACTCCAAGCTGTATAGACACGTGTTCGATTTTCAATAATTCGTAATAAATCCACTCGGAACACTTATAAATCATTCATAAAATAAGTTATTTATTATTGATTAAGTCGATTATTTACACATATCGGAAAGTTTATGTAACTTGCCTTAAAGCAAAATACCACTTGCAACTAGTTACTTATTTATTTTTAAAACTTGTTAAATAACACAGGTGCACGAAATGAAAAACATTGTCTGTATTAGGTGTGGCACATATGTTTTATCCTAACAGATAAAAATAGAGAAACATTTTAAAACGACAAAATCTCCGATCTAAAAAGTTTACTACATGATAGGTAATTAAAATTGTATGATTTCTGTCATTTCCCGGTCTATTCTTTCCATACATTACAGTGCAACGAATTTATAAAACGCAGAACTGTGTGACGGATAGAATTTGCCAACACACTTTAGTTTTTTTTTTAGAAAAAGGGCCTCTCAACGTCAACCGATTTTAAATTAATAGTATTAAAATTAGGGCATATATATGTTATTATTTTTGACTGTGGTCCTAGAAATGTTATTCACGGTTACGGTTCCAAAGCTTAAATGAACAAAATTAATGGAAGTTGACCACAATAACCAGAAAATGGTCATAATTTTACCATAAGTCCAGGTTGCACTTAATGCTCATAAATTTCAAACAACGTGAGATATTTTTTTTACAAATTTTTTTCGGGACAGTTAAGATCAATAGTATCACCCCATTTCAGCTTGACGTCAAGGTCTGGGACCCCCTGTATATGAACCTCAATATTTGTTTATTTGAACTTTAGTTGTGAATCTTAGTAATCATGATATATGGACCGATTCCGCCGCATAACAGACCAATGTTATGGCAAGGCTATATTATGAAGAACTTTCCATACTGATTCGTTCTAAATATTGATAAAAGCCATGTGGTTACTGTGCAGTCGGACGTTTTTCTTGGATTTTCACAAATGTCAAAAAAAACGATCTTGGATAATAGGGTCTTTCTGACCCAGCTTCATAACATACAAGTTACATTGCAGTTTATGTGTAAAATGTCAGAAAGCACAGCAAATACTTGATATTTTGACAGTGTTCAGTATAATTCTGTAGCATAATGTATGGAAATTGGTCTGTTATGCGGCAGAATCTGCCCAATAATTATGATAAAGAAGTACAATAACAGAAATAAGCTTAATAGTAAATCTATTCTACCATTAAATAAATATTGAATTTACAAATTCTTACATTGTGTTTTCGGGCGCGCCTCATGGCATCAGTCAGGCCCTCAAATACATTTACTACAAACGCTCCAATACTTCCAAGTACTAAAACTGCAAAAACTCCACCAACATTAGGAAGACCAAGTTCATCTGCTTTATCTTTATCCATTGCTCCACTCTTAAAAATTAAGTAAAAATAATCAATTAAGAATGTCCATAGTTACAGAAAAATTATGAAAGTACATACGACGTGTAAAACTATTATGTTGCCATTGATGATCCGAAATAAGTAAGATATTTATAACAAAAATTGATGAAGTTATTAGGCTTCTATAATATAGTAGACAAAATATATTTGATCTACAAATTAGTATTTGATCTATATTTATTATTGTGCAACTCATTGTGCTATATAAATTTGTGCAAGCAACTTGTTGATAAAACAACTTTTCCTAATAATGTATTTTCCTATGCTATAATTATTTAACTCATGGCATCTGCTTCAAATGGTTAACAGGTACTTTTTCTTGTCGAACGCATTATTATTAGGGATTTTATTTTTTTAATATATTTGTAGATCATTGATAGCATTTATTAAAGATTATATTATATTATATGAAATATAAAATGAAGAAAGATTCTAACATACAGAGCATGCACCTCCACCACGTTTTTCCTTCCACCACTTGATCTTCATTGCTGCAAGTTTACCTTGTTCTTGCAACTGAAGAACTGCGGTACTAAGAGCATCTCTATACGGAGAAACTGAAAAAAAATACACAGTTTTAATTACTTTATGATAATTATCTACATATTTTTTAGAAATGTTTCTAAGTCTAATGAAAAACACTTAAGAAAGCATCTAGATAGAAAGTGATAGAATTTATTGGGAATAGATTATCAATTTTTTTCTAACATCTAGTAAATATTGAGGTACTGCCATTAAAATATCATAATTATATTTTTTTATTTACTCAATAAAAATTTAAGAAATTTGTTCCTTACTGGTTCAATTAAAAAAATTCAAAATTCTAGGAAGACAATTTAAAAAATTGCTAAACACCAATTCTTATTAACAAAGTATTTTATTTAAATATATCGATAAGATTTTAAAACTTTTCTTAGGGCAATGTTATTTATATCTATATGAATTATTTTTTTTATAAATGATAGAATTATAAGCAACTAAATTTTATTAAATCGCATACATTTTCTCATGGCGATTGCATATCCCTTATCATCCAGAAGTCCTCCTACTGCCGTAATATCGCATTCCCTCTCCGCCATGTAATCAATCGAAGTTGACTCCATGAGAAATGCATAATTCTCATTTTTCACACGAGCAACTCCTTCGGGATTCGAGGAAGTCAGCATATCGGGATTATCCATCATGTATTGGTACATTTTCTGATACGTCGGATATTCTGCATCCTGTAACAATAATACATTTATAAACCATGATTAAGTAATCATATTATTTACACTTACTTTAAAAAAACTGATTGTGGATCCATCGCGTTTGGCACCGTATTTTATAGTTTTCTGATTTGCTAAATCTTCTGCACTATTAATTGGAGAAGATACTGATTCCACTGTTAAGAAAGCGGCTAAGTTGGCAGTGTAAGATGATACCATAATTAGAGTAAAAAACCACCAAATACTGGCCACCATTCTTGTAGACGCAGCTCTGGTAAAGGATAAATTATAACAAATATGAATGATAAAACTTGAAGTTATATTATAGTTACGGGATCCATCCCGCTGACATAGCTTATATCTAGCCACAAGATCCTCCTTGCTGATAAAGCATATTTTAACTATATAAGTAGCAAGATCTCTACATTCGTGGAGGATAATCTTTGCCAGTGCTTACACCAGTCCAGTTATATAATTTTAATTCATTATATCATTATATTGTAAAATTCAGTTATTTTATATATTTTATTGTAATTTTAAGAAATAAAGTTTTTTTTTATTTTATTCTCGAACAACGAGTATAAAATTGGCGCAGTCGGTAGGATTGAATTCGGGATCGTCTATCGCAGATATCCATTGATTTCAATCATTTAGAATTCAGAACCAATAATTAGTAAAAGTGATAGAAGAATCGATAGGATTGAATTCGGGATCGTCTATCGCAGATATCCATTGATTTCAATCATTTAGAATTCAGAACCAATAATTAGTAAAAGTGATAGAAAAATCAATAGGATTGAATTTGGAAAGGTCTATCGCAGGATTTCCAATCAATTCAAAGGTGATTGTAGTTCATAGTGTGCAAAAGTGCAAGTGAAAAAAATATATATTGTGTGAAAAAGTGCGAAGAGGAAATTCGCCGAAACATCTGGAACTGGTGAGTGAAAATTTTAATTGATAGTAAAATTGCCATCCTCCCTTATCCT
This sequence comes from Ctenocephalides felis, assembly GCF_003426905.1. Lineage (NCBI taxonomy): Eukaryota > Metazoa > Arthropoda > Insecta > Siphonaptera > Pulicidae > Ctenocephalides > Ctenocephalides felis. The sequence continues at coordinate 16,304,449 of NW_020539726.1, forward strand.
TCAATCGCTGGAGATAAGAAAGCAATTTTTACAGTTTAAATTTTCTTAATTAATTAATTGATTAAATAATATATATACAAATTTATTTTATTTTTGCATTCCATTGAAACATAATTCCACGTACGCGAATTAGTTTATGGAAATTGGTATTGATTTTATAGAGAACTTAGCAAACTCATTAGCAAATATGTCCCTTCAAAACATTCCCAAATTTGATCATATATTGATCGACGCTATTCCAACATTTGGCGGTAACCCCGCAGAACTAAATTCATTTATTTCAAGAGTTAGGGAAATCAAGAATAGATATCATGACAGTAGTAATCCGACTTGTATACAAAACGAAATTATTAGGAGCGCAGTTTTTTCGAAACTATATGACAATGCTAAATATGCTATAGAAATTGCCAATGCTAGAGAAATAGATGATATAGTTAGGGTACTAATATCAAAATTTTCAGACCGTAGAGATGATATATCTTTAACTTTTGATCTCCATCATATGAGACAATTACCAAATGAAACCGTTTATCAGTTCTATGAAAGATTTCAAAATTTGATTACAATTTATAATAATTATATATACTTACACCTTACAAACAAAGAAATCATCCTAGATAGATGCAACAACTTCCAAAAAAGTGCCTTGGCCGTATTCATAGCACATGTTAAACAGCCATACAGTTCACTTCTCAGAAATCGTAACGTTTCGTCATTAGAAGAAGCTTTAAGGATTATAGAAAAGGACGACTATGTTAGTAGTGTTAGAGATGACTCAGACCATTTTAGATACAATAGTAAAAGAAATAGTAAACCACAAAGTTATCAGAAAAACGTCCCAATTTTGCACTTCCTAGAAATTCAAATACGGCAATTCCAAATTATAAGAGACAACATCATTTCCAACCGCATTTTTATAATCCACAAATGTCCCAACCAAATAATTTCCAAACAAATAACTTCCAACCAAATAGCTTCCAATCAAATAACTTTCAAACAAACCAAATGACTCAACAACCATTAAGACCTAACCAACAAAATTCCCCATTTCCAAATCAAACGAACAATACAACAAAAGGTTCTGACTGGACACCTATGAGTGGTGTATCAACTATTAATTCCGCAAATAACAAACAACGACATAACAGACTCTACAATTTAGAAAACATTGATTTAGAACAAGATTCATACTCTGACGAACCACATGTGGATTTTCAAACGGACGAACAACGACAAAATCAAACATAGTTGAATTTCACAGTTTTCAAAATTATTCTCTTCCTTATATTCAAATAAGAAATCCAGACCTAAAAATTTTAATTGATTCAGGCTCAACGAAATCATTTATTTGCCCAGAGATTGCTAATAGATATTTCAAAAGTTCCATTTATTTTGACCCCTGTACAATAAAAACAGCTCTATCAACCACACAGAAAATTTTGCATGCAACATCCCAAGCTTCAGTGAATTCCAAAATAATGAAAATCTTTCATTCCATTTATTTAAGTTTCACGAAACCTTCAATGGGTTGTTAGGAATTGATAACCTTAAAAAATTGAAGGCGCTCATTGATTTTAATAATGAATTGTTAGTATTACCTAATACTAATTTAAATTTACATTATTTGAAAAGTCCAAAAAAATACTTTTTAGTCAACAGATACCAGAAAGATGCATTCAAAAATGTAAAGTCCCAGTTAACATTAAAGAAGGTGAAATTCTAATTACAAGGCAAAATTTTCCAAATTGTTTCATTCCAGATACCGTAACATTAGCAAAAAACAATGAAGCCATAGTTGAAATTCATAACCTAACAGAGAACGAAATTAATTTAACATTAACCAAACCTTTACAAGTAGAACTCACAAACGAAATAGAATTTTATAATTTTTGTACAGACAAATCTGACTCAAATATAGATTTTTCGGATATTGAGAACCTAATACGGACTGACCACATGAATTTCGAAGAGAAAAATGCTATTTTAAGAATTTGCAAAAAATATAAAGACACTTTTCATAAACCAGATGACAAACTGACTTTTACAAACCAGGTTAAACATAAGATACGCACAACCGACGAAATTCCTGTCTACACCAAATCCTATAGATACCCAATAATCCACAGAGAAGAAGTCCAACGCCAAATTAATGAAATGCTTGACCAACAGATTATTAGACATAGCAATTCACCCTGGTCCTCTCCCATTTGGGTCGTTCCCAAAAACTTGACGCATCCGGAAACGTAAATGGAGAATAGTTGTTGATTACCGCAAAGTTAATGACAAGACAATAGATGACAAATACCCTCTCCCAAATATTTCAGACGTTCTAGACAAACTAGGTAGATGTTATTATTTCTCAACTATCGATTTAGCTTCTGGATTCCACCAAATTGAAATGCACGAAGACGATATTGAAAAAACAGCTTTCAGTACAGATGACGGACATTACGAATTTTTACGCATGCCTTTTGGTTTAAAGAATTCCCCAGCCACCTTCCAACGTGTAATAAATAATATCCTTAGAGATTATATTGGCAAAATTTGTTTAGTTTATCTTGATGATATAATAATTTATTCAGTATCACTTAGTGAACATATAGATAGTTTGACTAAAATTTTTCAAAGACTCCGAGAAACCAATTTTAAAATTCAACCAGATAAATCTGAATTTCTCAAAAAGGAAACAGCATTTTTAGGCCATATCATTACACCAGACGGAATCAAACCTAACCCAGATAAAATCCAAGCTATCCTAAATTTTCCAATACCTAAGACTCCAAAACAAATAAAAGGCTTCCTTGGACTATTAGGCTATTACAGACGATTTATAAAAGACTTTGCTAAATTAACCAAACCGCTTACCAAATGTTTAAAAAAAGATGTAAAAATTGATTTGAATCCTGAATACATTCAATGTTTCGAGACTTGTAAAAATTTGTTAATTAATGATCCTATCTTACAATATCCTGATTTTTCCAAACCTTTTATCTTAACAACTGACGCTAGCCAATTTGCTATTGGTGCTGTTTTATCACAAGGTGAAATAGGAAAAGACAAACCGATCGCATATGCTTCAAGAACATTAAATGATGCCGAAATAAATTATAGTACCGTAGAAAGAGAACTTCTAGCTATAGTTTGGGCCGTCAGACATTTCAGACCTTATTTATATGGAACTAAATTTAAAATTATTACCGATCATAAACCTTTATCTTGGTTATTTTCACTGAAAAATGCAAACACTAGATTAGTTAGATGGAGGTTGCAACTAGAAGAATTCGATTATGAAATTTGTTATAAAAAGGGCTCCTTAAATACTAATGCAGACGCACTTTCTCGTATTAAATTAGATAATGATAACGACGAATTAAATTTTAATGAAATTATTGATTTTGACACTGATATGCAGTCAATTATAGCACAAGCCGAGATTTCTGAATTACCTGATGTAGATGAATTAGATTCAATTGTAAATGAAATACTTGCCGAACAAGTCCCAGATGATATTAATGTAGATGATAATAATACAGTCCACACGTCACACGAAAATCCTATTCTAGAAATCCCTATATCTTCAAAACCAATAAATTATTATGATAATCAAATTTTTATTAAAATTGTAGATACACTTTCAAGTAAACCAAAAACACAGAAAATATTTAATAAAAATAGATTAATAGTTGAAATAAATCGAAGAGAAATATCAAAAGAATTGATCAATATTTTTAAAGAATATACCACTAGTAATAAGTCTTTTGCGTTGTATGTCAACGATAGCGAATATATTGCTGACATTACAAACATTTTAACTTCTACTTTCACTTATTCAGCATTTAAATTAGTTATATGTAATGATTTTAAAGAAGATATTATTGATGTAAATAAACAAAAATTAATAGTAAAAACAATTCACGAAGATTGTTCTAACCATCGAGGAATTAACGAGAACGAATCACGTATTAGACAAAAATATTATTGGCCAACAATTCGTAATGATATTACTACTTATATTAATAATTGTACATTATGTTCTACTGAAAAATACGACAGAAATCCCACCAAAACAAAAATTTTCTATTTCCCCTACAGCTTCGAAACCATTTCAAATTTTACATTTAGACATTCTTACAATTAGTAAACAAAAACTTGTCACAATCATTGATACATTTTCTAAATATGCGCAAGCATATCCTATTGCTTCTAATATAACGCAAAATATAATTAGAGTTCTAATGTTATTTATTTCTCATTTTGGTGTTCCTGATACTTTAATTATGGACAATGGTCCTGATCTAAAATCTTCAGCCTTACAAGAATATTTGAAATGCATAAAATTAATATTCACTACATAACTCCTTTACATCCAAATTCAAATGGACCTATTGAACGATTTCATTCTACTATTCTAGAACATATACGTATTCTCAAACGCGAAAATAATAATCTTAGTATTCTTGACATTATCCCTTATGCTATTAATGGTTATAATAGTTCTATACATTCAGTGACAAAATTAAAACCATTTGACATTATTTCAGGTCATCTCTCTACGAGATCTCCTTTTGACATAGACATAGAAACAGAAATTCTTACAAATTATTTAGAAGACCACAAACAACGAACAAAGTTAATGTATGAGAAAATTTTTGAAAAGAATTATAGCAACAAAGACAAAACAATATCGAAACATAACGAAACAAGACATGATCCTTTGCAATACGACGAAAACACACGTGCATATTTAAAATCAAACCCGCGAGACAAAACCGCTTCACGTTACAAACAGATACAAGTACAGAAAGATCTAGGAAATACAATTCTTACTGACAAGAATATTACGATACACAAACAAGAACTCAAACGTCCAAAAACTAATACTCAGCAAATCCCACGTGAACAAGATGTTGTTGTTTCAACTAATAATATTACACCTAGTACTAGCAACAAACAGTGATCAAATTTTTCTTCAAGAATTAAATACAACTGGAATTTTACCTTTTGAATTAGGAAATGCAAAGTTAATCGAAAAATATCATATTTTTATTCATTATGTTAATACAGATTTGATTAAACAACAGATTACTAATTTGGTTACAGATTTTGATACACTTTTATCTATTTTAAATAATAAACATAACGATTATTTGAAAGATTAGATTCATACATTTCTTTGACAAATACTATGATTAATGTTATTAAAGATAAATATAATATTATTAGACCGGTTAGAAGAATTAAAAGAGGACTTATTAACGGACTAGGTAGCATAATTAAGGAAATTACAGGGAATTTAGATGCACAAGATGCCAAAAAGTACGATGACGCTATACGTATATTAGAAACTAACGATGAAATTTATGCAAAAACATTGAATAAACAAATGACATTAAACAATAAGTTAATTGAATATTTTAATGAAACAATTATTAATATTAGAGAAAATGATGTAATATTAAATAAGAAATTGAATGATATCAATGATTATCTAAAATTCGGTAGTTTTAGTCATAATGAATATTTTATAGCTAAAGATAGTTTAGAACAAATTAATTATAGTTTAGTTATTTTAACAAATATTTTAAACGATTTAGAAATATCATTAGATTTAGCTAAGATGAATTTAGTTCATAACTCAGTAATTAAATTAGATGATTTGAATTTTATGATTAATACTGTAAAGAATTTATACAATGTAGAGTCATTACCATTTCCCATAGACGATAGTAATCTACACAAATATTATAATTTACTTAATATTCAATATTATTATACAGACGAAAAAATTGTTTTTCTTATCAAATTTCCTATCACTCTACCCGAAACCTATAAACATTATAAATTGTTTCCAATTCCAAATACCGAAAATAGAGTCATTATTCCACCTAAACCTTTCCTTACAATTGGCAACAATAACTATCAATTTGACGATACAAATTGCAAAGAAGTTTCAGAAAAATATTTTTGCAATATTAGACACATATTATCAAATGACGAAGAATGTATCATAAAACTATTACAACTAGATAACACTCACATCAAAACATGCAATGAAATTCAAGTCAACATTACACACAATATTATAGAGAAAATAAATAACGCACACTATATTCTTTTACTAAGCACACAATCAAGAATCGATATGATTTGCAATCATCAAGAAGAAACTAAGTTTATTAAAGGAATTTTTCTTTTAAAACTCCCACACTTATGTAAATTCAGCATTGACAAGAAAAACTATTACAATCAAGAGTCGTCTATAGAAGGAAAAGCAATTATTTTACCAAGATTGAATTTCAACTACAACATTTCAAAATCATCAGAACCAATTGCAATCAAGTCAATTCAAGTAAATGAGCTATCTAAAATTAAAGAAGATCAAGAACAAATTAATAAACTCTATGCAAGGAAGACTGGAATTAACAACAACAGCATCGTGTCAATTATCATGTATATAATACTTATAACTATCATTATTTATATTCTGTTCAAGTATTGCAGACAAAGATACAACAAAAAGAAATTACAAATTACTCCAGAAGTAGAGACACCCCAAGAACAAGAAGGCCACAACCAACCACCAACCTGCACCCCGAGGTTTTTCATCTAGGGCCGGAGGAGTTACGGGATCCATCCCGCTGACATAGCTTATATCTAGCCACAAGATCCTCCTTGCTGATAAAGCATATTTTAACTATATAAGTAGCAAGATCTCTACATTCGTGGAGGATAATCTTTGCCAGTGCTTACACCAGTCCAGTTATATAATTTTAATTCATTATATCATTATATTGTAAAATTCAGTTATTTTATATATTTTATTGTAATTTTAAGAAATAAAGTTTTTTTTTATTTTATTCTCGAACAACGAGTATAAAATTTTATATGTGCTTTGATTATATCAGGATCAGAACACTAATCTTGCACTGATGCAAAATGATATGAGTAAAGAGTAAATACAATCTAAAGTTTTTTTGGACATGCTTTTTAAATTACAAAAATTTTACTATTTATCTGATGCAAGACAATTTATATATTATTTTCTTGATTGAATTTCAAAAAAATTGGATAATCAGTTGTTAACTGGATAAAGTAATATTTCTACATCACTTATTTACCTTGGAGCAATTTCAGATCCTTGCTGCAGAAGAGATCCTATCGTAAACCAAAACGAGTTTTTCAAACTGAATTGATTATAGAGCAATGCAGGCTCTTCAATACAAGGAAATGGGTTTTCCCATTCTGCAGGCGATAATCTTCCTAACATGAAAAATAATAATGAAACGCCAACGTAAGCTGCCCCCAAATAGAGCCACACTTCTTTGGAAAATGGTGACATGAAGGAAAAGAGTGATGGTGGTTCTCGTCTTGGTTTCTTATATAATATTTGAATACCTTAGAGATAAAAGTAAGAAAACAAAAATAAACAAATTGTCATAAAACAATTATATCATTCGCAAACAATACTTACCTAAATTCATAAAAGGCATAGTAAAATCTACTGCACTATCTCGGTCAGATGTGACAGTCAAATCTGTTATTGCCAAATCAGCTCTCTAAAATACAAAATTTTAAAATGATTCCATAAATATTAATTTGCATTTTAGTGTTTATATTTGCTCTTTGAAAATGCCATCAATATTTTAAGATTTTCGTTAAAAACATGAAACAAAAAACATTTGTTTTATTATTTTCATTATAAGCATTTGCGGGGGACTGGGTAAAATATTCTTTCGATTCAGGCATTTTTCATTAAGTCAAGATTTGTACGACGGTGCAACTTTAAAATGTTTATTTATCTATGTCGATTTCCTTATTGATACCAATACGCATACAACGACAAATCTCTATTCACATACGTGACGACTAATCACAATCGACCCGTATATAAATGATATCATTGAAAGCAAATGATTGTTACTCGACTCTTATCTTATCTGCCGTAAAGCACTTCCATTGCATTTGTACGGATTTACACCCTAGTCGCGCCTAAAGAAGTTTTACTTCAAAAAAAAAAAAAAAGATCAGATAGCTTTTTACCAAAATACATACATTTATTCAAATTTTCGGTGTCAAACAATTCAGAATAATTTGAAACGTTCAGAAAATGTAAAATTAGCAAATCAATTTTTTTGGCTGCATCAAAATTTTCCTTTAGGGTGTTAAAAATAATTGCAATTCATGTAAATACTTACATATTCCAGTAGTTCTTTCATCATGCCATTCCACTCGCCAGTTTGTCTATTAAGAGAACCATATACCCCATCTTCTTGAATATGAAAAGTATAGTTGAAACCAAGCATTTTAGATAGCTCATCAATCAATTCTATTCCAAATCCTTCAAATCGATCATTTCCATTTAATTTTACACTAGAATCTTTCAACATACCATAAGGAGGACTCTAAAATGAGGCAATTATGATAAACATTGCAACAAACTTTTGCTCAAATTTCATTACACTACTTACAATAGCTGTAAGAACGATGAATGATTTATTTCTCAAACTAAAATCGTCACCATATTCTAGTGGTGTTTCATATTCTCGAGTAATATTTAGTCCTTCAGTAGAATTCCAACTGCCTATTTTTACCAGACCGGCTGATCCTAATTCGACTACGTCTAGTAGGAAATCCTTCCGAAATCCTTCGTGATCGAATTTTATGGTTCTTGTTAAACCAATTGCTTGATTCTGAAATTAGTAATAAATTGAGAATAAAATACAAAAAATTATTGGTAATCAAATTAATTATATGCATGAAGATTGATGAAGTTAAAAGCCAATCTTGTAATAAATAATTGCTCACTAATTTCATGTATGTAATCAAATTAGATCCTTTTTCCCAGACATCATCATACATAAAACATTCCAAAGGTCTAGATGTAATTGTTAGAGATTTATTCAACTGTTTGAGTCCAACTGCAAACAGAATCACCGAATCGTACAAAAGAGCAGCATCTGATCGTAGATTCTTGGCCATTAATGATTCTGGCAAAACTTTACCTAAAAGAGAATATATATTTTATCAGAAACATATGAGTGAATATTAGAATAATATTGATACACCAAAAAATAATTTTAAATTGTCTTTCAAACCCTCTTCTAACATTTTGATTAGTAAGTTGTAAAATTTTGTTTTATTATTTTCACCAATTTTTACACTAACATTTTACAACAAAATCAATCAAACTTTCACATCCTCGTGCTCTTTTATCATTGAAATAATAAAATAGAAATTGTTCAGATGGATAAAATAAAATGAAAAGATATTGCCTGTAAAGTTGCAAAAGCAGGATACTATTTTCCTACAAAAAGTATAAAAGATGTTATACATAAAATTCAAAATATTTTTCTATCACAAAGTGATAGTTTTCTATGTATTTTCTACTTATGCCTTCAAAATTTTGGCTACAATATTTTTAATAATTAATCATATTAAAAGTATGCTTATACATTATATTAAATATCCTGGATAAAAGTTATTTTGTCAAAACTCATAAGTTAGCAATGATGTATTTATTGGTAATTTTCACATCATCATAAACTAGTGTATATAGTACACTTACCTCTTCTTTCTTCATGAAGCATCCAATTTCTAATAGTGAAATTAACAACAGGATCATCAGGATCTACAATTCTCACACCCGTTATATTAGTACCTCCATGTTGAAAAGGCTCTAAATCAATTGTGTGCAGATCTAAAGAAGTAATTATAAATTGGTGTTGGTCAGACATTAATCCTACCTAAATATATAAATATCATTATTATAATCAATCGCATAATTTATGATACAACAATAAATGAATTTACCTGTTGCGCTTGGATAAGTACTTCAGGTAATTTTTCTATGGAACAATCTAAGATCATATTTGTTTCTCCAGATTTTTTAACTCTTCTCAGAACTGGTCTGTAGATACCATTAAGCCCTAAATCAAGTTCTCGTACAGTTATTGTATGACCTGGGGTAAAAATAGTGGAATCAAGACATCATGCCAATTTATAGCAACTTAAACAATTTTAGAGTCTGCTATTGAGGTATTTAGTCGATTAGTGTTGAGATGGAGAAATAATGCAAAATAAAGTATTGATACTACAACTTGATATTTACCATCTCTATCATAATATTTGAGTAGATCCGCCATCCTCGGCAACCATGATCCAGATTCATACAATATGGTAAAAGTTTTCCATCCTTTCTCTCTGACCAAGTCTACGAAAACTTTCACCAAAACTGAAGGATGAGGATGAACATTTACCATACAAGCCTGTCTTCGCTGATCTGGGTCCCAACGAGCAGTCATCAAAGGCATTTCCATTGTGTCACAAATGGACAAAACTGTAGATGAAGTTGACACGGATGCTGCATCAAATATGCCCATTATACCATTCTAGCAAAAATAGAAAAATATGTTACTCAAATTGTTCAGAATCAAATATAAAAAGTGATTATTGAATGATGAAACGAAATTTATTGATTACAATTTTTTTATTTATTGAAATTTGTACCACTAAATTACTATGAACTATATATTTTCTATATAGCTGTGTAAAGTTTTATACTGAATATGAATTATAAAATGTAGAAAATCCTACATGAATTATGAGAGATTTTTCTTTATATCCAAGAGTTGAGTCGATTTCAAGTATTAAAAGCTGTATGCTTAACTTTAAATAGCAACAACCAATATGATAATGAAAATTGAACGTATAAATTATATAAAAAATTATAATTTTGCCAGTACAGTGAACTCTTGCATCAAAATACAAAAAAAGTTGCAGAAAGTTGACCAAAAAGCATAATGATTTTTGAATGGTGTATTTTATATAAGTAAATGTGACTTCAGAAAACATTCAATGAGGAATTTTATACGTGTAAAATAAAAATTATGTATTTATTGATTGTCAGTATTATATATTATAATGTTAGACTGATAATTTGTTTTTTTTACTGAAATATGAAATAATATTTATATATCATTTGCTTTAAAAAAAATTAATTAGGTTGAGTACATTTTATACATCTATAAAAAATGTTTGAACCCCTTTTATTATTTCATCAAATTTTTGAGGAACAGAATCAATTTTTTCTTATGAGTTTAACAGATTTTTTGAATAGTTGAAATGATTTGCCTGGAAAACACATGAGCCATCTATTCAGAACATAGCGCACTCTCATTTTCAAGAGAACTACCTACTTTATAGAATCGCCGATTCTGCACATATTACAGCAAATACGGCATTTTGACAGTATTTAGTACGATTTTGTATGAAAACTACCACGTAGAATAGCTTTGCCATAACATTAGTCTATTTTACGGCAAAATCGGCCCCTAAGTTGGGCTTCGTTAAGATATTCATGCTTAATACGATTTTTCACGTAATACGCTTCTTTACGCCTGTTGTTGCCCTTTGATATTAATTTATGTTTAAGCTCCGATTCATAAAAAAATCTTTTTAATGGGGATTAAGGAATGGATAACCATGCTTACATAACTTGATAATAAAAAAATTAACTAATTATGATAATGTAGTTTCATAATATCATAATATCGTACTCTAATTAAATAATTCAAAATCATATTTTATTAAACAATAACATCAATTATAAAGAAATTTGATAATGATAAATTAAAATAAAATGTTGTGAGTGAGTAAGATTTGAATTTAAAGGCAAATTTTTACATGTACGATTATTGGTAAGTACTCTCAAATAATTTGATCTAGTGTGTGCTAAATTATGTTGAATGCTATGTATAACCAAATTAATTTACATTATTACAAAAGGCGTATAAATTTATAAATAATACTTCTAGTTTATATTAACGCCTATAATTCTATTTATTAGATCAAATAAAAAAATCCAGAATTAAATTCACTGAGAACTTGAAGAATTGCAAATAATCTTCAAGTTCCAATGCATATACACCTATACCCCGTTTTACAAAAAAAATAGATTCCATAAAAAACCGCGTAACTCATAAATATTGCTATAAATAGCCCTCTTTGTCAGTTTTTAATTTGATGAATGACAAACACATTCAATGAGAAATAAATATTAATATATGTTATATCAAATTTAATAGCTTATGCACACATAAAATTTAGTTTTGATCATAAAACGGGGCATTGACATTTTATCTACATATTTCCATTATAGGCATAAAATATGCACCAACAGTTTGTAACTGTTACATACAATTTGCAGTATGTATTGTATTTTCACAATATAACAATGAAACGGTTATTGCAGATATATGTAAATTATAGTTTAGAGTTTATAGTTTTGTGTAAATGCAAAATAATAAATTTCGTTAAAAAAAGTTTTTCTCAAAAACCGCGGAAGATCGAAAATGTGTGAAACAAGTACAGTGAAAATATAAGCAGGGAGTAGGTGTAATTAATACAATATAATATTGGCCAAATGTGGTTAATATAATATTGTTTAAATGAAGTTAATATAATAATAGGTAGTACTGCTCAAAGGCAGGTTCGTGAGCTGAGTTAAACTCCAACGCAATTTAGGGAAGAAGTAGTGTGAAATTTTTTTTCCATTTCCATTTTAATTTAATCTATTTCCCACCGCAGTGCCCGAGATAGGCTAATTTTCAATTGGAATCACATTTTGATCTATATAATTAATATAATATTATATATTATACGTATATACATCGTCCGCTTATTAATAAGATTGCATTAGCGAGATGTAAATTAGGCAGATCTCGAAAGACCTATAAAAAGTTGGCCACTCAATTTCGTCACAAATTTTTATTATACTCAAGTTATTGAAGCTCAGTTCGAATGCTTATGTAGTACACTCATGAAAACGGTTTAAACTTAACCGCACCTTTTATTATTTTTTATTATGTTTCTTTTATATTTCTACGTTCTTTATTTTCTGAAAAAATACAAGATTTGTTGGCCAAACCTTCATCATTTGGCAAACTCCCAACGCTGCAGAGAGGTCATCTTGCGGCGGCACTTCCACAATCTGCGTCCGAAGTTTGTGCCGCGGCAAAGTCTTCCTCACCGAATTCACGTCGGCTGCAGCCAATCTGAAGACGGTCTGCAGGTCATCGCTGCCCTTGTCGAATACTCCACCTAGGATAAAGAATAATGTGAAAATTATAATTTATTTACGCCATAGCAATCTATTGCCTGATCAACCCATAGCGGCAAAAATATATTTTGAATATAACTCTGTATCAAACAAGTATTGTCTATGACTATGTATTGTCTTGCAATTTTTTCTTCTTTATACGTTGTTGATTATCTTATCATGGATTTAAAAAAAAAATACGAATATACAATTTTTTGGAAAACTGCTGATTGTTTTTCTTTTTTGTTACATATAAATCTTATTATTTTTAATTATATTCGTTACATTCGAAATGGGAAAAATTTGGAAATAATTACCCTTACGGTAGAAAACCATGTACGTAATTATATATAGTATCCCACATAATGCAATGAAAAAAATTCAAACTGTACTGTAAACTGTCATTTATTCATAAATTAACAAAAAAAAACTAGATTTTTATACTAAAAAAGCACATAACGCCAAACATGTAATCAAATTATAAAACTAGTAGTGTATGGCATCGTGCTTTAAGCAAATTGATGGAACTTTCCGAGAATAATTTAGTATTTTCAAATATACTATTATGAATACTGTAACTTATATATGTTTACAGAAAAAAAAGAAACAAAACTCAATCAATCAAATATAAAATGAAGGACACATTGTCTAATATTTTGTAATATTTTGTAACTGAATTACAAAGTTAAAATTATTTATGTCAAGTATATAAGTGAGCTTTAGAATTTTAGCCAGAATTCGAAGTAAAATCCGAATTATTTTCGATATTCAAAAATAAAAAAAAATTTGATTTTTTTTTCCAAAAGCAATTGTTTCGTCAACACACACAGAAAGTTTTTTAAATCATTCAAATCGAATGCTTAGTTCTCTCAAAAACTGCCATTTTTTGCAAATTTCGCTCGGTATCTCCTTAACGGCTGGACCCGCTTTTGCCAAAAACTAATCAGTACATCTCCCTATCAATAGGAATCGAATGTTTTTTCAAACAATTCAAATCGATTGACATACAAAATACACACACACATCCATATTTTCTGAGGTATGCCAAAATGAGTGTAACTGTATGAGAAACATTCGAAACGTGAAGAAATGCAAAAATTTTCATTTTTGAATTTCGGCTCATAACTATAACTTACCCTTCGGAAAGTTAAAATATGAACTACAATAAGACAATGATAAATAAAGCCATAAAAATAACTCACAGTCTTGCTTATTTTAACTAAACAAAAGGAGTCCAATACAAATCAAATAACCTACAAAAAAAATTTAAAATTGAATAATGCAAATTAAGAGGCAAAACGCTTGATCTCACAGCTAATACATTGATTTTTGACAGTTTGTTACTACCCATTTATATAGTGATAAACCCATAACATAGTATTATCATAACATTACAATTTTATCGGTGAATTGGCCCCTAATAGGTATGAATAACAGAAAAGAAACATGCGTAGCAATATTCATAAATAAGGAGATAAGATATAAGCACACATATTACTAAGAAACTATTTAATGAACTCCCAAAAGTTCAAATTGACTGAAGAAGAGTATAAATTTAAATATAAGAATAAAAATATTATAGAAAAACTTGACGCAAATAGATATTAGATCAATATAAGAATATGAAATAAAGAGAATATAAAACCTAACCTAGAAAACGCACAAACCTAAAAAAAAATCATATCTGCATTTTTCTGACGTGTCATGATAACACATACGTGAAGTTAGGTTTTCTGATCGCACATAAAATACATAGATTTTGACCGATTTTACTACCAAATTATTTTAAGGAAAGAAGAGAATTGGCCCCTCAATATATTAGAAAATTTGATTGAATAATATAAAAATGTAGATATAGCCATATTACTAATGACTGAGATATACGAAATATATATTATAATTAAAATAATTATAATTAGTATTTAAATAACACTTAAGAAGTTATACTGTACAACAGTACAGTTTATTATTAATATACTAAACATTCATCACTTAATATACAGACAATTAAAGTAATTATTATACTTATTTCATCCACTATAGTTAGTAAATTTATGTATATTTTTTTCAAGTTATTCATTAAAATCGTGTACATATATTGATTAGAATTTTACATGGATCAATTACCGAAACTTTAAAATTATCAGAATATTATAAAGCCTATAAGATTGCATATAGCAAATCATATTAAATAAAATTATACTAAGAATGAGTACAAACTTATTTTTGTACTCGGCAAATTGTCAATTATTTAATATTTTATGAGGATATAAAATGGTGAGAATGCTACTAAACTTATGTTTATGTAAATATCAATTTTATTAACAGAAATATTAATATAAACACATCTATATAAAAACGATCAGAGCTATATTTGTATATTATTAGTTTATCTTATACGACAGAATTATAATAAATATTTTTATCAGAAATAAACTTCAAAAAACTCATGGGAAACTGCATGCTTTACGAATATGTTTATATTTATATTTGTATATATGAAAAATGAAAATATTAAATAATTGCTTAACAAGCAATGTGTCGAAATTCAAGAAAGCCTTTTTCTCACTTCTTTTCTAGAATTAACCATCTAGTAAATATTTTCCAATATTTTGGAACCGTTTATATTGATTTTTTTTAAATAAAAGAATAAAAATAGTTTTAACTTATGTTTTTTAATTGAACAATCTATATGATAATAAATTTGAAAAACTTTTGAAAAATATAATACCATTTTATTTTATATATTCAAAGAAAATCTTACATATAAATGGCTTAAAAAATCATTGGTAAAAGTATGCCCTCAGATCTTAAGTATATTTTTGCTCTTGATCACAAATTTATGTTTTTCACCGCCCAAGAAAAAATCTAAGGTGTGCCTCATACTATAGACTACAAATTATAGGAATTACAGGAATTCATTTAATTCCATTCGAATCTTTTAAAACAATTTCAAAATTTCCTATGACATGTCTTTTCTATTTTATGAGGTATCCTCTTCCAAGAACACATAGCATTGTTCTATATTTAAATAGACCACTATTAAGTAAACACATAAGAAACATCATTAATTCCACGAAGTGTGCCTTGCCAAATTATAAATCCTGCTTATGAGAATTGTGTTAAAACAACACAATGCAATATTTAACCTCAATTATTGACTTAAATAAGTTCTTATTGAATTTATCGCAGGGTTTGTCGAAGTAATAAAGTTTTTGCATATTATTCTGTATTTGATAAGAGATCCATTTGTATCATTATAATTTCACATCTTATTTGCAACAATAGAGCCCATCGTTAAGAACATGGTCCAGGAATCCCAACCTCTGCTAGCTTGATATCAAGCAGTATGTTATGAACAATTTTTGGTTATAGATATCAAATATAATCTCAACTATATTTTAACAAACGTAAAAACGCTGCTATAATTTATTTATTTAATGGCTTTTAAATTTTTGAGATCGGTCTAGCCGTTTTTGAGAAAACGTCTATTTATAGTGTACCTTTTCCAAATTTAGTCACATTCGATTCAGAATGGCTTGAATCGTTGAGACAACATAAAATTAGCGAATCAGATTTTTTGATGAAAACATAAACTTCTTCGGGAAATTAATAATAATAATGTTTAAAGTGTCCCATTTGAATTATTATACTTCTGTTCTGTATTTGCTGCATTAAATTAATATCGAAATACATTAAAGCTGCTCAGCTACTTTTTTAATATATTGCTCGGGTAATATAATATTCTTTTTAACCCTTCACTGACTAAGGAACAAATTCTAATAATCTAAAGCTTTGAAATAAAACTAATTTAATCTTGATTTTGTATGTTATTTTCAAGGCTGGTCCTGCCTTGCATGCGATGCATGCAAAAATGCGAGCGCACGCCTTAGGGGGCGCCAAAACGAGATTCAGAAATGAAATTTAAATATTATTTATATAATTTTTTTAAATATACAATCAAGAACACTTAATAGATTTCAATAATCAATCTAACTTAACTATGGATACGGAGACACAAAAGCATATTCCGTTTGCAATGTGATATTACTAGAAACATGAATTACTCTGCAAATTAGTAAATTATTGTTCTGCTTATTGTTTAATGTACTTATTAAATTTTTCTTCATTTGAAGTTATTGTGGAATCGAAAAAGAAATTATCTAGTGTTCAATCCCGTTTGGAAACCTGCGAAAGTTTAAATTATTGGGCATTATTGACAAAAAATTGCGAGCTGATTTAGTTGGAACGGAACTTGTTTAAAAAATATAAATTATAATAGAGAAAAATGGTAAATTGAAGTCAGTGCTTAGAAAATGGCTTATTAAAACCGAAAAACTGAACAGTAACTTCTGTTTTTGCTTCTGTTTTTTGAACGTTGAAAACATGCGTTTTTAGGTTTATGGAAATGGAGCAAACATGAAAAATGAAAGCAAAGTGTACATAGAAACAAAAATTGTGAGCTTACACAATACTAAAGTCCATACTAAATTTAATTATTAACTAAGCAGAAATAATACAGATACAAATATAATTGTGTTTTGTTTTCAATATAGTTCAGGAAATATGTAATTTTTTTGCATTTTAAAATTTTTTAAAATTTAACTTTAAAACAACAATCTGATATTCTGAATCAGATGGGAAGAAAACATGAATACAATTCGACCCTTACGATATCAATAAGGAGAAGTTTACGATGCAATTTTGGATATTGTAG
>NW_020539726.1:16323261-16346265 GCF_003426905.1 Ctenocephalides felis
TTATTTTATCAGTAATGTTTTGAATTGGAATTGGAACATTTCAAATATATTTATAACATTTAAGTTATTTTGAATTGTCGCCAGCAAAAATCATGTCTTGTTATTCTGGTTGAATCCAAGAAATGTTCTAGCAGTTCAGTTTCACTCCGGTCAATGTGATACAAAACAGAGAATGTGGAGTAAAATCTTTGATATTTTTGCTCTCAATGTTCAATCAATACTTAATAAATAAATGCTTACCGATTTTTAATACTTCCTTTGGCTCACATTTCACATTCACTATATGGAACAGTGCACTTAATATCACAGCCCACGCTTTACAACTCAGCATGTTTATTTTGAACTGCGATTAACATGTATTTTCACGGCGTTTGTTTATTGTATTTGACGGTTCCACAGTAACATTTGTTCTCGGTTTACATCATTTCATTTTATTACTACTTGTTAGATCGCGTCACAGGCCAGCACCGTTGCTCGAACACTATCTATATATAAATTCGAAATAAATAGAACACTTATGTGACAAATGCACACATTGCACCGATTCTTCAACAATGTCACAGTTTTGCATCAAACAATTGTATTTGGATGAATTTATTGCCGCGATTTTGTTGGAGGAACGAATTCAGTTGCTTGATTCGAGAGATGATGCTCGGATATGACAAAATATTTGTGTCTAAAGGGCGTCTGAAAATAAACTCGGCTTTAAGCCAGAATATGACAGTTGTTGATTTATGAATTTTTTTTAACATCGATAAATAAGTGTGTAACACCCAAACACAAAAATATACAATAGTTTTGCTAAAATTCTTAACAACATGAAAAAATCATTTACAATAATCTTACAATAAAAATCAATGTTTATTATTAAAATATTACAACATTCAAATGAAGAACAACACAATTTAGTGCATTGTATTAGCACTTAATAGGGGGCATCCATTGATCTACGTGATCGATTTTTAAAGATTTTTGGAATATCCCCCTCCTTCTTGGTGATACGTAGAGGTATTTAAAATTACCCCCGTTACCCAACCAACATCACGTGTATTTTTAGATCTAGAAATTTATTTTTTAATTTTAGATCTAGATTTTTTGGAAAAATTTTGGATTTTTTTTGTTAATTCAGGTAAAATCTACGTAAAATACACGTGAAATTTCACTACACCCTCCCTCCCCGATGTGATATTTTGTAATTTTTCATCAAACCATTCCCCACTTTAAACCTCACGTGAATAATGAACGACCCATTACTGGACAAAGTTGTATCCTTCATTAAATGTAGAACTATTTTATTTAAAACATAATATCAATACGGTGAATATTTTACAATGCTCATAATTTATATGGACACTGTCGCTGCTTCGTACGATTTTAATATAAAATTGCGAATCAGGTCGTTGGCGCCGCGCTAACAAACTCGATATGGAAATGCAACAATTTATAATATGTATTTGATATAAAATGCATGAAGAGATCCTTGTATTTTATTTGCGTTAAATTTAAAAGTGCTTAAAAACATGGGCACGGTGAATAGTTTTCGATATACTGTGAATAATTTTATAGGGAAACGTAATATTACTGAATTTGTAACAGTTTTTTTTTTTTTTTTCAATGTTTTATCAAAATAAAATATTAAATTGAAACAAAATACAATTAACTGCATCGTATTAAACACGTCATAGATACTGGTGAATGCATGAATGAATATGAATATCAACATTTTTTTTAATCCTTACAATCTCGAATAAATGTAGAACGACTATATAAAAATATATAATATCGATGAGGTGAATAGTTTTCGAAATTTAGTAAGTGATTTTATATCAAGTCAAGTCAACGTCGCTGGCTTCTAATCTACTAGTTTCATAATATGAAACTAGTAGATTCAAAATTTTATCGTAATAAGAGAAATATTAGTGAAGCCTGTTTCGCAGGTTGAATGGCATATATTATATTTTTCTTAATGCGATAAAATTTTAAAAATTGTAAATGTATTTTTTTTTAACATTTTGACGTTTTCTTGTAAATGATAATTAGGCTACAACTAGTTTCTTGTATAGGTAATGCGTCATGTTTATTGCTCCAAAATAAAAAACATAATTAATTGAATTGTCATCTTAAATTTAATTAAATAAACACTGGATAACAATAATATCCAACTGTAAATAAGTATAATCCAAAAATAGCATCTTAAAAATGTGTTTCAAAATCAATTGTTTAATGTTTTCTTCAACGAGTGTGCTAAATTTTAGTAACTACGTAAGATATTCTTGACTTACTACTGCTTGAATCAAAACAAAAATTGTATTTAAAAAACGTTATGAATTTAATTTTGACATTGTCCCGAAAATTTATTTTTAGAGCATTGAATTATATTGTAGAGTCATAAGTAGAATCCATAATTATTCTAATATTGAGTAATGTAATATGCATTCAATCATAATCAGGTCAATGTCGGTATGCTCTGCTAAAACTTGGCTTAAGCCGTAAGGTCGACGCGTCACCGCATGTTTACCGGAGAAAGCCGGTTGAAAAAGATGGTAAAGTTTTTTATTACTTCTATTTTTACTTACTTCTTATTTTATTGATACAATTTGTCAAACTAGAAACTCAGTAATTGTTTTGATGATCATATGGTTTTTTGAATTAATGGAATCCCAATAGTTGCCCAATCCAATTGTGTCTAATTAACTATAATCGGAGTATTTGGTGACATTTTTTATGATTATACATACAATTTATGATTATATCCACGAGAAGCGCTTTTCATTTTACTTTATGTTTAAAATCTAGAACATAAAGTGGAAATGTGACATCAATGCTATACCCATGAGAAGCAAGTTTTACCAGAGTTTATATTTGAGATTTATAACCTAAAGTGGCCTGATGTCGGACTAGGCCGTAGCTGGGATCGAACCATCGAACCCGGCACTAGTTTGGGCTAGCCCACATATGAACTAATTATCCCCTAGCTGTGCTCTTCTACTTCTACATGCTTCTTTAAAACTAATGATCGTTTTCATAAAATATATATCTAAAAAAAATATTACATATTTGATTTTATAAACGTCTATAAACAAATAGAATCATCTATAAAAAATAACAATTTTAAAGATAATAGCCACGCTATTATAGAAAAAATGTTAAGATAATTAATAAAATTTGACCGCATTATAAAACGAATCTACTAATAAATTATAAATTCGCCACAACATATTCTGTTTCGGTAGTTTTAAGCAAGTTCAGAAAATATTATCTTTCACTTGAAAAAATACATACAATTATTTTTTCTTTTGCCGATTGTACTCGTCTTTCGTTATCTCCTAGTATTCGTGCAATAGTATCTCACAATTATGCTCAAAACATAAAAACTTAAGTATTCGAACAATTTGTTTACAAAATTGTGGATAAGATAGAAAATATGTATACGATTTTAAAGAATTCTAATTAAAAAGTAGTTCTAACAGCCGCTTTGGCAAAACATGAAAAATAAAAAATCATTTTAATTTTTTTATGCCCTCAATATAATTCTTTTACCATATTTGTTATGGGTAACAGTCAAGTGCAATATGAATGAAACTATGCCAATTTTTTTTTTATACCTGTTATAGTTACTTTCACATATTCTCAGTCATATCTTATTGTTAGCTAAATGATGAGCTGTGTAGTTAAAAATCGGTTTATAGTATTTTTTTGAAGAGACCTATGAAACCGTTTATATAACAGAACTGCACCGATTTTGCATGGAAATACGTTCTATGTAGCTTTCTCAATTTTATTATTAATGGATTGTTCATCCCTAAACATTGGCTATAAAATATTCAATAGGATAGTGAAACCAAATCAAGCATATCACAGCAAATTTCACATATCAAACTAACAATTATCTGACTACGTTCAGTAAAACTCCTAGGTAATTCATCATTGTAGAAATATGTTTTTTGCTGTTTTTCAAAGATTTATCACTTGCTCTTGCAGGTGGAGTAAAATGGGACGACCATGGGACAAACAAGTTCAATCTCTTATTTTTAACAAAATTTTACGAAATAATAGCTACATTATTCAACATAAGCTAATTTGCACGGATACATTTTTCACAGAAACAACACTGTATATAACTTTGATCTGGTATTTTGTCAAAAATATTTATCAGCAGAGTTCGAATAACTATTATTTCAATTTATCTCGTGTAAAATTGCTTATTTATTTATTCACTATTTTTCATTGTTTACACATTTGCCGAGGTATAGGTTCAGATAGTCCTTTTTACCCCATCTACGTGTGAACTTCTATAGAGGTTGTGAAAAATAACTGTTGAATTTAACCTAAAATTAACGTACATCCTATGAAACAATTCAATAACAAATACTTAAATGTTATATATTAAGGTCTTGTAAACTAAACAACAGTGCTCCCAACCAAAAGAACTAACAACGAAGAAAAATATTTTTTGTTATGGATTTTCAAACATTGCCGTTTATCTTCCGATAGCAACGTTGTAAGAATCAAGTTCATGGCTGGTTATACATTTTTCCCTCTACCTTAAAATATTGTTGATAAAAAATTCTTAACTTTACTTGTTTTTTAGATATCGGTGATTATCCTTTTTACCCGCGGCCCTTTGAGCTCCGCTCTACTCTATATTAAAAAGCCCTTAACAATAAATAGTATAAATAATTTATTTCTATATAAGTAAATGATTGCGCGTACACATAATTTACTTCAAAACTCCATATGGATAACACTTTTCATCACAGAAAGCTAAGTGAAAATGTCTTTACTAAATTCTTATATTATAAGTATAATATATGTATAATAAATCATACCAAAATTGTTAGTTGTTAGTTCCGCAGCTTATCATTATCCACAGAAAAACCGTAAGGCAACGCATTCAGTCGATCTCGAACGTTTCCTTTGGGGCTGTGATATTCTATCGACTCTATGGAATCGGCTTCCATGTCGGAATCTGATCTCGAATTAGAAGATGAAGATCGGTGTCGAACAGGTTTCGTTTTTCCACTGCACTTTAATACGAAACGAAAATCTGCCTTCACTTCTTCTTTAAAAGAAACCTGGGGAAAATATCACAATTAATTGGATTTTGAGTTGATATACTTAAAATCTAAACTTTGTAATAATTTCTTTTTGCTACCAATTTTCAATTATTTATTTTAAACGCTTGTTAAATAATACGAATCCACAAAATAAAAGAGTAGTCTGTATTAGGTGTAACACATAGGTTTATTCCAATATATTTTTTACCGCCGAGGTGAAGTCAAAATTGTGGATCAAATGGAGAAACGTGCAAAAAACGGAGAAAAATTAAAAAAAAAAACAAAAGTTTTGATCAAGAAAGTTTTCTGTATGATATTCAATAATTTATATAATTTATAATTATATTATTATAGAATTATATTATTAAAATAATAACTCATAATTTCTGTCGCTTCATGGTCCTTTTTTCAATAAATTACTTGTGCAACAGATTTTTGAAACGCAAAACTGCGACGGATATATATATAAAGCAAGGAATTTGCCAACACATTTTAGTGCTTTTTTTAAAAAAAGGGCCCTTCAAAAGTCAACCGGTTTAAAAAAAATATTTTTGACTATTGTCCTAGAAATGTTATTTACGGTCACGGTTCTAAAGCTTAAATGAACAAAATTAATGAAAGTTGACCTCTATAACCAGAAAATGGTCATAATTTTACCAAAAGTCTAAGTTGCTCTTAATGCTCATGAATTTCAAACAATGTAATTTTTTTTTTCTAATTTTTTTTTGGGGCAGCTAAGATCAATAATATCAACCTATGTCAGCTTGACGTTAAGGTCAGGGACCCCCTTTATATGCATCAATATTTGTTTAATTAAACTTTTTTTGTAAATCTAAGTAATCATGATATATGGACCAATTCTGCCACATAACAGACCAATGGTTTGCTTTTCATAATAACTCGTTCAAAAGAATGACAAAAGCTATGTGGTAGCTGTGCAGTCAGGCGTTTTTCTCAGGATGTCACGTAGAAAACCTAACCTAGGAACCGCACAAATGTAAAAAAAACGGTCTCAGATAACATGGTCTTTCTGACTCAGCTTCATAACATACAAGTGACGTTCCAGGTTATATGTAAAACGCCTGAACGCACAATAAATACATGACATTTTGACTGTATTTAGTATAATTTAGTAGAATAATGTATGGAAGTTAGGGCGTAACAAGGCCTTGCCATAACATTGGTCTGTTGTGCGGCAGAATCTACCCAATAATTATGATAAAGAAGTACAAGGATAGAAACAAGCTTAATAGTTAATCTATTCGACGATAAAGTAAATATTGAATTCACAAATTCTTACGTTGTGTTTTCGGGCGCGCCTCATAGCATCAGTCAGGCCCTCAAATACATTTACAACAAACGCTCCTATACTTCCAAGTACTAAAACTGCAAAAACTCCACCAACATTAGGTAGACCAAGTTCATCTGCTTTGTCCTTATCCATTGCTCCACTCTTAAAAAGTAATTACAATCAATAATATCCATATTTACTAATAAATTATAGAAATACTAAAACTGTGTAAGGATATCGTTGCCATTGACAGTTTCAACATCAATTATTGGGCTACGTTAATCTAATTACTAGACAACATATATTTAATCTACAAATTATTTGATCAATATTTGTTTTTGTGCGAATCATTGTGCCTTATAAACTTATGCAAGTAAAATGGCACAAAACAACTTATCTCAATAATGTATTTCCCTACGCTACAATTTGTTAACTCATGGCATCTGCTTTTTTGTAAAACATGTTACTATTATGGATTTTTTTCTCTAATATATTTGTAGATCATTAATATTCATTATTAAATATTATTTTAAATGCTATGAACACAAAACAAAGAAAGAGTATAACATACAGAGCATGCACCTCCACCACGTTTTTCTTTCCACCACTTGATCTTCATTGCAGCAAGTTTACCTTGCTCCTGCAATCGAAGAACGGCTGTACTAAGAGCATCTCTGTATGGAGAAACTAAAAAAAATACACAGTTTTAATTACTTTATGATGACCATATCTACATATTTTTCAGAATGGTTTCGAAGTCAAATGAAAATCACTTAAGAAAACATCTAGATAAGTGGTACCATTTATTGAGAATAGATTATCAAATTTCTTTCTAACACCTAGTGAATATTTAGATACTGCCATTAAAAATTTCATAATTACATTTTTTTATTTGCGTGAAAAATATTTAGGAAATTTATTCCTTACTGGTTCGATAGAAAAAATTCAATTCTCTGTTAAGACAATTTAAAGTAGTTGGTATTGGTATTTTGCCTTGAGTCAAGTTACATAAACTTCCCGATGTGTGTTAATAATCGACTAATTGAAAACGAACGAACACGTCTACTCGGAGTATTTTCTAGAAGCAAATTTTCAAAAATCAACAATTTCTATGATTGAATCAGTTTCCGCGGGATTTTAATGGTTTAGTATGTTCATTAAGACCAAGTACTACTATCGTTATACCAAGTAAATCCTCTAATTGTAATATTAACAAATGTCAAAAAAGCTACTCATTTTCTCAAACTTTGATAAATTTTTAAAATTATACTACTTGTCGTAAAGCCGTAATATTTTAATAAGTTCTATAAGACCATGATATATATCGCCAAAAAAGTTTCATAAAAATCGTCTTAAATTTTTTTTTCAACAGTTAATTACAATTACAAGAAAATGGCCTGGTAGATTTTCACCTAAAATTAATCAGTATCATTCCCAACTAATATCTTTCGAACGACACTTTTTTCCAGAGTAAAAAGAAACGGTTCGACCGATCGTCGCACCAAACGATAATTCTCATCGAGATTCATCAAATGGTTTTTAAATTTCTGAAATCGTTTCAGGCGTTTTTGAGCAAACGTCGATGAAAGTTCTAATTTTGGCAAATGCCAAAAAGACCATACTAATTTTAACAAACTTTGACAAATTTTTAAAGCTAAACGAGTTGTCGTAGGGCCGTAATATTTTAGTATGATCTAGAAGACTATGGTATCTACCGTCAAAAAAATAATAATAAAAATCGACAAAAAATATTTTAACACCTTATTACAAGAAAACGACCCGTCCGATCTCTACCAAAAACTAACCAGCACAATTCCTAACCAATGTCTTTCGAACGGTTTTTGAATTTTCAAAATCGATTTAGAATTGCAGGCTAAAACGTAAACAATTTTTTTTCACTTTTATGCGATTTATGAAGAATCGGTTCGGCCGATTGTTGCACAAAACTGACAAACGGTAGTCCTCATCCAGATACATCGAATGGCTTTTAAATTTTTAAAATCGGTCCAGCCGTTTTTGAAAAAAACGTGGATTTACGGCAAAATATCTGTTCACATACACAAACTTTTTTCAATTTTGGTCTCATTCGATTCAGAATGGCTTGAAACGTCGAGAAAACATAAAATTAGCGAATCGGATTATTTGAAGAAAACAAACTTCTCCTTCGGTAAATTAAAAATTGCTAAATCCAATTCTTATTAACACAGTAGCTTATTTACATATATCGGTAAGATTTTGAAACTTTCCTTAAGGCAATGTTATTTAAATACACATGCATTATTTTTTTCTATGAATAGTTAAATTATAAGCAGGTAAATATTAATAAATTGTATACATTTTCTCATGGCGATTGCATATCCCTTATCATCTAGAAGTCCTCCCACTGCCGTAATATCGCATTCCCTCTCAGCCATGTAATCAATCGAAGTTGACTCCATGAGAAATGCATAATTCTCATTTTTCACACGAGCAACTCCTTCGGGATTCGAGGAAGTCAGCATATCGGGATTATCCATCATGTATTGGTACATTTTCTGATACGTCGGATATTCTGCATCCTGTAACAATAATACATTTTTAAACCATGATATCCAATGATTTAGTTATCATATTCTTGACACTTACTTTAAAAAAACTGATTGTGGATCCATCGCGTTTGGCACCGTATTTTATAGTTTTCTGATTTGCTAAATCTTCTGCGCTATTAATTGGAGAAGACACGGATTCTACTGTTAAGAAAGCGGCTAAGTTGGCAGTGTATGAAGATACCATAATTAGGGTAAAGAACCACCAAATACTGGCCACCATTCTTGTAGACGCAGCTCTGGTAAATGATAAAATATAATAAATATGAATGAAAACACCTAAAGTTATATTATATGTGCTTTGAATATATCAGGATCAGATCACTAATTTTGCACTGATGAAAACTGATTTGAGTAAACAGTAAATACAATCTAAAGTTTTTGCAACGTCCATTGCAATTTGACATGCATTACAAATATTTTACTATTTATCTGATGCAAGACAATTCATATATTAGTTTCTTGAAAGCATTTCAAAAAAATTGAATGATCAGTTGTTAACTGGCTGATGCAGTTTCTCTACATTACTTATTTACCTTGGAGCAATTTCAGATCCTTGCTGCAGAAGAGATCCTATCGTGAACCAAAACGAGTTTTTCAAACTAAATTGATTATATAGCAATGCAGGTTCCTCAATACAAGGAAATGGATTTTCCCACTCTGCAGGCGATAATCTTCCTAACATGAAAAATAATAATGAAACGCCAACGTAAGCTGCACCCAAATAGAGCCACACTTCTTTGGAAAATGGTGACATGAAGGAAAAGAGTGACGGTGGTTCTCGTCTTGGTTTCTTATATAGAATTTGTATTCCTTAAAAACAAAACATTGACAAATATTATAAGGTTTATCAGAACAGTTTTATATCACTTCAATAATATTTACCTAAATTCATGAAAGGCATAGTAAAATCTACTGCACTATCTCGATCAGATGTGACGGTCAAATCTGTTATCGCCAAATCAGCTCTCTACAAAATAAAATGTTAAAATGATTCCATAAATATCAATTTGCATTTTAGTGTTCATATCTACTCTTTGAAAATGTCGTCAATATTTTAAGATTTTCGTTAAAAGCATGAGCCAAAATAAAAAAAAAGTGCGGGTACCATTATACGTCAACCATTATACACATTTATATAGTGATAAACTATAAATTACATATTTATAATAGCATTAAAAATATGTATAATATTCAAAAACATTAATGTAATTAAAGTCATACTTCGAATATGACATGATCGGTTTGTCATTGTAATTATCTTCATTAGAGAAATGAAGTAATTGCTGATTAATAACTTCTATAATATTTGTTCACACAGTGGATTA
This sequence comes from Ctenocephalides felis, assembly GCF_003426905.1. Lineage (NCBI taxonomy): Eukaryota > Metazoa > Arthropoda > Insecta > Siphonaptera > Pulicidae > Ctenocephalides > Ctenocephalides felis. The sequence goes on from NW_020539726.1 coordinate 16,333,523, forward strand.
TGTTAAACAACGCTTAAACAAATATCGTTTTCGCAACTTTACTTATCATGTAATAATTGTGTTTGAAGAACTTCATGTAATTAAAATTAACATGCATTCATTGACTGATAATATTTTTTTTTTACTTTTGCGCTGGCGATATAATCTTATTCTTTAAAAAGCTGTAATATCTGTTTTGCCTAAAAATATTTTCCATTTCGATAACTTCAAAGATTTATAGACTCTGCGAATAATATAGAAATTATTTCAATAAACTTATGTTCCATACACGGAGCAAATACTGCATTTGTTTTATTATTTTCATTATAATTATTTGCGGGTAAAATATTCTTCTGATTCAGGAATTTTTCATTAAATCAAGATTTGTACTACGATGTAACTTTAAAATGTTTATTTATCTATGCCGATTTCCTTGTTGATATCGGTACGCGTACAACGTTGACTCCGGTACGCATACAAAGTTGATGCGGGTACGCATACAACGACAGATCTCTCTATTCACATACACGACAACTAATCACAATCGACCCGTATAGGAATGATATCATCGAGAGCGAATGACGAATCATTGGCACTCGACTCTTATCTTATCTGCCGTAACGTACTTCCGTTGCATTTGTACGGATTTACACCCTAGTCGCGCCTAAAAAAGTTTTACTTTAAAAATCAAAGAAATGGTCAGATAGCTCTTTACCAAAATTCATACATTTTTTTCAAATTTTGGTGTCAAACGATTCAGAATGATTTGAAACATTGAGAAAATGTGAAATTAGCAAATTAAATTTTTCGGCTATATCAAACTTTTCCTTTAGAGTGTTAAAAATAATGGCAATTTAAGTAAATACACTTACATATTCCAGTAGTTCTTTCATCATGCCATTCCACTCGCCAGTTTGTCTATTAAGAGAACCATATACCCCATCTTCTTGAATATGAAAAGTATAGTTGAAACCAAGCATTTTAGATAGCTCATCAATCAATTCTATTCCAAATCCTTCAAATCGATCATTTCCATTTAATTTTACACTAGAATCTTTCAACATACCATAAGGAGGACTCTAAAATGAGGCAATTATGATAAACATTGCAACAAACTTTTGCTCAAATTTCATTACACTACTTACAATAGCTGTAAGAACAATGAATGATTTGTTTCTCAAACTAATATCTTCACCATATTCTAATGGTGTTTCATATTCTCGAGTAATATTAAGTCCTTCAGTAGAATTCCAACTGCCTATTTTTACCAGACCGGCTGATCCTAATTCGACTACGTCTAGTAGGAAATCCTTCCGAAATCCTTCGTGATCGAATTTTATGGTTCTTGTTAAACCAATTGCTTGATTCTGAAATTAGTAATAAATTGAGAATAAAATACAAAAAATTATTGGTAATCAAATTAATTATATGCATGAAGATTGATGAAGTTAAAAGCCAATCTTGTAATAAATAATTGCTCACTAATTTCATGTATGTAATCAAATTAGATCCTTTTTCCCAGACATCATCATACATAAAACATTCCAAAGGTCTAGATGTAATTGTTAGAGATTTATTCAACTGTTTGAGTCCAACTGTAAACAGAATCACCGAATCGTACAAAAGAGCAGCATCTGATCGTAGATTCTTGGCCATTAATGATTCTGGCAAAACTTTACCTAAAAGAGAATATATATTTTATCAGAAACATATGAGTGAATATTAGAATAATATTGATACACCAAAACAATAATTTTAAATTGTCTTTCAAACCCTCTTCTAACATTTTGATTAGTAAGTTGTAAAATTTTGTTTTATTATTTTCACCAATTTTTACACTAACATTTTACAACAAAATCAATCAAACTTTCACATCCTCGTGCTCTTTTATCATTGAAATAATAAAATAGAAATTGTTCAGATGGATAAAATAAAATGAAATGAAAAAGATATTGCCTGTAAAGTTGCAAAAGCAGGATACTATTTTCCTACAAAAAGTATAAAAGATGTTATACATAAAATTCAAAATATTTTTCTATCACAAAGTGATAGTTTTCTATGTATTTTCTACTTATGCCTTCAAAATTTTGGCTACAATATTTTTAATAATTAATCATATTAAAAGTATGCTTATACATTATATTAAATATCCTGGATAAAAGTTATTTTGTCAAAACTCATAAGTTAGCAATGATGTATTTATTGGTAATTTTCACATCATCATAAACTAGTGTATATAGTACACTTACCTCTTCTTTCTTCATGAAGCATCCAATTTCTAATAGTGAAATTAACAACAGGATCATCAGGATCTACAATTCTCACACCCGTTATATTAGTACCTCCATGTTGAAAAGGCTCTAAATCAATTGTGTGCAGATCTAAAGAAGTAATTATAAATTGGTGTTGGTCAGACATTAATCCTACCTAAATATATAAATATCATTATTATAATCAATCGCATAATTTATGATACAACAATAAATGAATTTACCTGTTGCGCTTGGATAAGTACTTCAGGTAATTTTTCTATGGAACAATCTAAGATCATATTTGTTTCTCCAGATTTTTTAACTCTTCTCAGAACTGGTCTGTAGATACCATTAAGCCCTAAATCAAGTTCTCGTACAGTTATTGTATGACCTGGGGTAAAAATAGTGGAATCAAGACATCATGCCAATTTATAGCAACTTAAACAATTTTAGAGTCTGCTATTGAGGTATTTAGTCGATTAGTGTTGAGATGGAGAAATAATGCAAAATAAAGTATTGATACTACAACTTGATATTTACCATCTCTATCATAATATTTGAGTAGATCCGCCATCCTCGGCAACCATGATCCAGATTCATACAATATGGTAAAAGTTTTCCATCCTTTCTCTCTGACCAAGTCTACGAAAACTTTCACCAAAACTGAAGGATGAGGATGAACATTTACCATACAAGCCTGTCTTCGCTGATCTGGGTCCCAACGAGCAGTCATCAAAGGCATTTCCATTGTGTCACAAATGGACAAAACTGTAGATGAAGTTGACACGGATGCTGCATCAAATATGCCCATTATACCATTCTAGCAAAAATAGAAAAATATGTTACTCAAATTGTTCAGAATCAAATATAAAAAGTGATTATTGAATGATGAAACGAAATTTATTGATTACAATTTTTTTATTTATTGAAATTTGTACCACTAAATTACTATGAACTATATATTTTCTATATAGCTGTGTAAAGTTTTATACTGAATATGAATTATAAAATGTAGAAAATCCTACATGAATTATGAGAGATTTTTCTTTATATCCAAGAGTTGAGTCGATTTCAAGTATTAAAAGCTGTATGCTTAACTTTAAATAGCAACAACCAATATGATAATGAAAATTGAACGTATAAATTATATAAAAAATTATAATTTTGCCAGTACAGTGAACTCTTGCATCAAAATATAAAAAAGTTGCAGAAAGTTGACCAAAAAGCATAATGATTTTTGAATGGTGTATTTTATATAAGTAAATGTGACTTCAGAAAACATTCAATGAGGAATTTTATACGTGTAAAATAAAAATTATGTATTTATTGATTGTCAGTATTATATATTATAATGTTAGGCTGATAATTTGTTTTTTTTACTGAAATATGAAATAATATTTATATATCATTTGCTTTAAAAAAAATTAATTAGGTTGAGTACATTTTATACATCTATAAAAAATATTTGAACCCCTTTTATTATTTCATCAAATTTTTGAGGAACAGAATCAATTTTTTCTTATGAGTTTAACAGATTTTTTGAATAGTTGAAATGATTTGCCTGGAAAACACATGAGCCATCTATTCAGAACATAGCGCACTCTCATTTTCAAGAGAACTACCTACTTTATAGAATCGCCGATTCTGCACATATTACAGCAAATACGGCATTTTGACAGTATTTAGTACGATTTTGTATGAAAACTACCACGTAGAATAGCTTTGCCATAACATTAGTCTATTTTACGGCAAAATCGGCCCCTAAGTTGGGCTTCGTTAAGATATTCATGCTTAATACGATTTTTCACGTAATACGCTTCTTTACGCCTGTTGTTGCCCTTTGATATTAATTTATGTTTAAGCTCCGATTCATAAAAAAATCTTTTTAATGGGGATTAAGGAATGGATAACCATGCTTACATAACTTGATAATAAAAAAATTAACTAATTATGATAATGTAGTTTCATAATATCATAATATCGTACTCTAATTAAATAATTCAAAATCATATTTTATTAAACAATAACATCAATTATAAAGAAATTTGATAATGATAAATTAAAATAAAATGTTGTGAGTGAGTAAGATTTGAATTTAAAGGCAAATTTTTACATGTACGATTATTGGTAAGTACTCTCAAATAATTTGATCTAGTGTGTGCTAAATTATGTTGAATGCTATGTATAACCAAATTAATTTACATTATTACAAAAGGCGTATAAATTTATAAATAATACTTCTAGTTTATATTAACGCCTATAATTCTATTTATTAGATCAAATAAAAAAATCCAGAATTAAATTCACTGAGAACTTGAAGAATTGCAAATAATCTTCAAGTTCCAATGCATATACACCTATACCCCGTTTTACAAAAAAAATAGATTCCATAAAAAACCGCGTAACTCATAAATATTGCTATAAATAGCCCTCTTTGTCAGTTTTTAATTTGATGAATGACAAACACATTCAATGAGAAATAAATATTAATATATGTTATATCAAATTTAATAGCTTATGCACACATAAAATTTAGTTTTGATCATAAAACGGGGCATTGACATTTTATCTACATATTTCCATTATAGGCATAAAATATGCACCAACAGTTTGTAACTGTTACATACAATTTGCAGTATGTATTGTATTTTCACAATATAACAATGAAACGGTTATTGCAGATATATGTAAATTATAGTTTAGAGTTTATAGTTTTGTGTAAATGCAAAATAATAAATTTCGTTAAAAAAAGTTTTTCTCAAAAACCGCGGAAGATCGAAAATGTGTGAAACAAGTACAGTGAAAATATAAGCAGGGAGTAGGTGTAATTAATACAATATAATATTGGCCAAATGTGGTTAATATAATATTGTTTAAATGAAGTTAATATAATAATAGGTAGTACTGCTCAAAGGCAGGTTCGTGAGCTGAGTTAAACTCCAACGCAATTTAGGGAAGAAGTAGTGTGAAATTTTTTTTCCATTTCCATTTTAATTTAATCTATTTCCCACCGCAGTGCCCGAGATAGGCTAATTTTCAATTGGAATCACATTTTGATCTATATAATTAATATAATATTATATATTATACGTATATACATCGTCCGCTTATTAATAAGACTGCATTAGCGAGATGTAAATTAGGCAGATCTCGTAAGAGCTATAAAAAGTTGGCCACTCAATTTCGTCACAAATTTTTATTATACTCAAGTTATTGAAGCTCAGTTCGAATGCTTATGTAGTACACTCATGAAAACGGTTTAAACTTAACCGCACCTTTTATTATTTTTTATTATGTTTCTTTTATATTCCTACGTTCTTTATTTTCTAAAAAAATACAAGATTCGTTGGCCAAACCTTCATCATTTGGCAAACTCCCAACGCTGCAGAGAGGTCATCTTGCGGCGGCACTTCCACAATCTGCGTTCGAAGTTTGTGCCGCGGCAATGTCTTCCTCACCGAATTCACGTCGGCTGCAGCCAATCTGAAGACGGTTTGCAGGTCATCGCTGCCCTTGTCGAATACTCCACCTAGGATAAAGAATAATGTGGAAATTATAATTTATTTACGCCATAGCAATCTATTGCCTGATCAACCCATAGCGGCAAAAATATATTTTGGATATAACTCTGTATCAAACAAGTATTGTCTATGACTATGTATTGTCTTGCAATTTTTTTTTCTTTATACGTTGTTGATTATCTTATCATGGATTTTTTAAAAAAATACGAATATACCATTTTTCGGAAAACTGCTGATAGTTTTTCTTTTTTGTTACATATAGATCTTATTATTTTTAATTATATTCGTTCATTGAAATTGGAAAAATTTGGAAATAATTACCCTTACGGTAGAAAACCATGTACGTAATTATATTTAGTATATCCTACATTAATGCAATGAAAAAAATTCAAACATTTATATATAATTTATCAAAAAAAACTAGATTTTTGTACTAAAAAAGCACATAACGCCAAACATGCAATCAAATTATAAAACTAGTGGTGTATGACATCGTGCTTTAAGCAAATTGATGAAACTTTCTGAGAAAAATTTAATATTTTCAAATATATTATTATGAATACTGTAACTTATATATGTTTGCAGAAAAGAAAAGAAACAAAACTCAATCAATCAAATATAAAATGAAGGATATTGTCTAATATTTATAAGAAATATATAAACTGAATTACAAAGTTAAAATTATTTATTTCAAGTATATAAGTGAGCTTTAGAATTTTAGCCAGAATTCAAAGTAAAATCCGAATTATTTTCGATATTCAAAAATAAAAAAAATTTGGAATTTTTTTTCCAAAAGCAATTGTTTCGTCAACACACGCAGAAAGTTTTTCAAATCATTCAAATCGAATGCTTAGTTTTCTCAAAAACTGCTATTTTTTTGCAAATTTCGCTCGGTATCTCCTTAACGGCTGGACCCGCTTTTGCCAAAAACTAATCAGCACATCTTTCCTATCAATAGGAATCGAATGTTTTTCAAACAATTCAAATCGATTGACATACAAAATACACACACACATCCATATTTTCTGAGGTATGCCAAAATGAGTGTAACTGTATGAGAAACATTCGAAACGTGAAGAAATGCAAAAATTTTCATTTTTGAATTTCGGCTCATAACTATAACTTACCCTTCGGAAAGTTAAAAATATGAACTACAATAAGACAATGATAAATAAAGCCATAAAAATAACTCACAGTCTTGCTTATTTTAACTAAACAAAAGGAGTCCAATACAAATCAAATAACCTACAAAAAAAATTTAAAATTGAATAATGCAAATTAAGAGGCAAAACGCTTGATCTCACAGCTAATACATTGATTTTTGACAGTTTGTTACTACCCATTTATATAGAGATAAACCCATAACATAGTATTATCATAACATTACAATTTTATCGGTGAATTGGCCCCTAATACGTATGAATAACAGAAAAGAAACATGCGTAGTAGAATATTAGAAAATATATATATTAGAAAATTTGATTGAATGATATAAAAATGTTGATATAGCTATATTACTAATGACTGAGATATACGAAATATATATTATAATTAAAATAATTATAATTATTATTTAAATAACACTTAAGAAGTTATACTGTACAACAGTACAGTTTATTATTAATATACTAAACATTCATCACTTGATATACAGACAATTAAAGTAATTATTATACTTATTTCATCCACTATAGTTAGTAAATTTATGTATATTTTTTTCAAGTTGTTCATTAAAATCGTGTACATATATTGATTAGAATTTTACATGGATCAATTACCGAAACTTTAAAATTATCAGAATATTATAAAGCCTATAAGATTGCATATAGCAAATCATATTAAATAAAATTATACTAAGAATGAGTACAAACTTATTTTTGTACTCGGCAAATTGTCAATTATTTAATATTTTATGAGGATATAAAATGGCGAGAATACTACTAAACTTATGTTTATGTAAATATCAATTTTATTAACAGAAATATTAATATAAACACATCTATATAAAAAACGATCAGAGCTATATTTGTATATTATTAGTTTATCTTATACGACAGAATTATAATAAATATTTTTATCAGAAATAAACTTCAAAAATTCATGGGAAACTGCATGCTTTACGAATATGTTTATATTTATATTTGTATATATGAAAAATGAAAATATTAAATAATTGCTTAACAAGCAATGTGTCGAAATTCAAGAAAGCCTTTTTCTCACTTCTTTTCTAGAATTAACCATCTAGTAAATATTTTAACCAATATTTTGGAACCGTTTATATTGATTTTTTTTAAATAAAAGAATAAAAATAGTTTTAACTTAAGTTTTTTAATTGAACAATCTATATGATAATAAATTTGAAAAACTTTTGAAAAATATAATACCATTTTATTTTATATATTCAAAGAAAATCTTACATATAAATGGCTTAAAAAATCATTGGTAAAAGTATGCCCTCAGATCTTAAGTATATTTTTGCTCTTGATCACAAATTTATGTCTTTCACCGCCCAAGAAAAAATCTAAGGTGTGCCTCATACTATAGACTACAAATTATAGGAATTACAGGAATTCAATTAATTCTATTCGAATCTTTTAAAACAATTTCAAAATTTCCTATGACATGTCTCTTCTATTTTATGAGGTATCCTCTTCCAAGAACACATAGCATTGTTCTATATTTAAATAGACCACTATTAAGTAAACACATAAGAAACATCATTAATTCCACGAAGTGTGCCTTGCCAAATTATAAATCCTGCTTATGAGAATTGTGTTAAAACAACACAATGCAATATTTAACCTCAATTATTGACTTAAATAAGTTCTTATTGAATTTATCGCAGGGTTTGTCGAAGTAATAAAGCTTTTGCATATTATTCTGTATTTGATAAGAGATCCATTTGTATCATTATAATTTCACATCTTATTTGCAACAATAGAGCCCATCGTTAAGAACATGGTCCAGGAATCCCAACCTCTGCTAGCTTGATATCAAGCAGTATGTTATGAACAATTTTTGGTTATAGATATCAAATATAATCTCGACTATATTTTAACAAACGTAAAAACGCTGCTATAATTTATTTATTTAATGGTTTTTAAATTTTTGAGATCGGTCTAGCCGTTTTCGAGAAAACGTCTATTTATAGTGAAAAATCTGTTTCCACACACATACACACACGCTCACATACCTTTTCCAAATCTAGTCACATTCGATTCAGAATGGCTTGAATCGTTGAGACAACATAAAATTAGCGAATCAGATTTTTTGATGAAAACATAAACTTTTTCGGGAAATTAATAATAATAATGTTTAAAGTGTCACATTTGAATTATTATACTTCTGTTCTGTATTTGCTGCATTAAATTAATATCGAAATACATTAAAGCTGCTCAGCTACTTTTTTAATATATTGCTCGGGTAATAGAATATTCTTTTTAACCCTTCACTGACTAAGGAACAAATTCTAATGATCTAAAGCTTTGAAATAAAACTAATTTAATCTTGATTTTGTATGTTATTTTCAAGGCTGGTCCTGCCTTGCATGCGATGCATGCAAAAATGCGAGCGCACGCCTTAGGGGGCGCCAAAACGAGATTCAGAAATGAAATTTATAATATATTATTTATATAATTTTTTTAAATATACAATCAAGAACACTTAATAGATTTCAATAATAAATCTAACTTAACTATGGATACGGAGACACAAAAAGCATATTCCGTTTGCAATGTGATATTACTAGAAACAATTAATTACTCTGCAAATTAGTAAATTATTGTTCTGCTTATTGTTTAATGTACTTATTAAATTTTTCTTCATTTGAAGTTATTGTGGAATCGAAAAAGAAATTATCTAGTGTTCAATCCCGTTTGGAAACCTGCGAAAGTTTAAATTATTGGGCATTATTGACAAAAAATTGCGAGCTGATTTAGTTGGAACGGAACTTGTTAAAAAAATATAAATTATAATAGAGAAAAATGGTAAATTGAAGTCAGTGCTTAGAAAATGGCTTATTAAAACCGAGAAACTGAACAGTAACTTCTGTTTTTGCTTCAGTTTTTTGAACGTTGAAAACATGCGTTTTTAGGTTTATGGAAATGGAGCAAACATGAAAAATGAAAGCAAAGTGTACATAGAAACAAAAATTGTGAGCTTACACAATACTAAAGTCCATACTAAATTTAATTATTAACTAAGCAGAAATAATACAGATACAAATATAATTGTGTTTTGTTTTCAATATAGTTCAGGAAATATGTAATTTTTTTGCATTTTTAAATTTTTTTAAAATTTAACTTTAAAACAACAATCTGATATTCTGAATCAGATGGGAAAGAAAACATGAATACAATTCGACCCTTACGATATCAATAAGGAGAAGTTTACGATGCAATTTTGGATATTGTAAATAGTGAAAAAAAAATTTTAAAAGTCCAACATGAAAACGAGTGTTATGTTTAAATGAAATAAGTAAAATGTTTCGAAACCCAAATATTAATATTACACATATGTTAGAAATACTTGAAAATGTAAAATTTTTATTATGGTCAACCCACAAATCGCTTCCATTTTCTAAATAAAATTAAAATCAATGTACTTTATACGCATTTAGATTATATCGAATTTTTTGGGTACTAAATCCAGAATGATTAAAAATCAATTTAAAAAATTTGCGTAAATATTTATATAATTTTAATGATAAATGTTAAAACAGTTAAAATGGACCGGCCCTGCTTATTTTAGTAATTTTGCGTTCTATAAATTTATATTGAATATTACAAAATCTAACAATTTTTTTATTAATTCAGGAAACCTTTGATTGAAAAGAAAATTTGTGATGATCAAATTTTATGTGAGTATTAGAAGTATAATGCTGCGTTGTTATATAGAATAAAAACAAGAAATTCTAGTGATAAATATCACGTTTTTATGTAAACATTAGTAGAATTGATTTATTGTTAGATGAATTGTTTTTGACGGCCAACGGAAACGCAGAAATAACATATTCTTTATTGGCAATGACATACGCCATCTGCAGATCAAAAGCAATTTTAAACTAAAAGCTAAGCTTTTTCTCTCAAATTGCTATTACATTAACAGAGCTAAATATATAATTTAAAATGTAAGTAGGTATATGAGTGCTTTAGAATAGTAAATCGAGATAAACATTAACGAGTTATTTACTTTACGACTAATTTATTCATTTATCAATAAATAGAACGATTCTGTATTCTTTTATACGTTTCAGTTATAAAATGTTCATGTATGTAATCGACGAAATTATTTTTTTTATGAACCCTTTTGTTTTAAGATATTTTCATCATTATCAATAAAAACATTTTGAAAAATTAAAAATGTTGCTTCTAAAAACCTAAAAATTACAATAAAAATTAGAATTATCAATAGTTTAACTTATAATGATAAATCTTGAAACAAACAACAACACAGAACATGTCGTCCATGAATGTCCGTACACACATCATGTCGTCTATGGACGACACTCGTATACACAGGTAGTATAATGGATGTCGTCCTTGAACGACATCGGTAGCAAAAGAGTTAATATAAATATCTACATAACTGTGGTGCATGGCATCTTGCCTTCAGGCAAATTGCTGGACATTCCCGAACCAAAAATTGAAACGTAATTATTTATTTTTTTTAACTTTGGAAAAAATAGATTTTTGAGAATTTTAAGATTTTTGAAAAAAAATAATTTTTTTGTGATTTTATAATTTTATTTGAAATATTTTGGGAATTTTTAGTTTTTGTTCAAAGCAATCGTAATACATTAATTGATGTGCAAATGTCTAATACTCATTTATGTCCGCCAAATGGCATTTTTTTACATTGTACTGGATCTCCAAAACCACTTGGTTTTTGCCTTTCCGAAAATATCATCTTCGTCAATACAAATAAAATATTTTGTGAAAAATTCATATCGGACGCTCCGTTACTTCAAAAACTGAATGACTATTTTTGGCACTTTTTGCCCCATATCTTCGGAACCACTAGAGCTGCTTTTTCCAAATCTAATGAGCACGTCTTCTTATCAAAAGGAATCTAATGTTTTTTGAATCATTCAAATCGACTGATCCGTCTTCTCGAAATCGCCGTCAAAAAATTTTATCTGCAATTACATACACACAAACATACATCCATTCTTTCTAGGGTATGCCAAATGTTCAGAAACTGTTGAAACGTAAAATTATAATTCGATTTTTTGGGATAATGCCTATCGTAAATATTTATTCAAATGAATAAATTTATTATAATATCACACTTATTTATGAAGATTGTTATTCTTCAGCTAGATAGATAAGTTAACTTACACAAAAGTTAAAAAGTGTTCTCGAAAAGGAAAAAAAAATCAAAGTTAAAAAGTGTTTAATTCAAAATGATCAACTATCTAGCTTAAGGCCAACAATCTTTATAAGATAAATGTGACATGATAAGAAATTTATTAAGTTTAAGTATAAGTATCATCAATTGAAGAATATAATATAAAACAAAATCCTCAGGACAAAATTTAAGAGTGTTTATATAATATAATACAATATAATTAATTAATTAATGCAATTATTTTAACAAATCATTTTTTTAAATTTTTTACCTATACGTATTATTTCTTTCTCTTGTCCAAAAACCAAAATTAGTTGGTAGGTCAAAATAATAAAAACCGCCTTGGACCACATCGGTTGTAAAACGATTGATCGGCATCAAAGGAAATCAATCACTCATTATAAGTAGAACCACTATCAACAATTCTGACAACTTATATACAAATCACTGGGTTATCGACTTCACAAGATAAACGATAGAAATAATAGCATATTTTGATAAAGTTTTAACAATACATGTATTATTTCTGATTGTAAATATTATTATTTTGAGTTGCTTTACTTAAATTATGTATTACCCAAATTCAATTTAGTTGCAGCAGTTGCATTTTTAATTGATTTTTTTACATCATTAAAATACTTTT
>NW_020539726.1:16347265-16538606 GCF_003426905.1 Ctenocephalides felis
CTTGGGCATCCATCCAGTAATTAAAAAACAGTTTAATGAAAAATGTTTTTATTTATAGAGAACATACGTTCGGGTCTGGATTTGACCCATCTTCAGATGCTACAATTAAATAATTCAGGGTACAAAATTAAAAACAATATAAAAAAATACATAATTAACAGACAAAATAAGTAAAACAGTGTATATGAAACGTATATATGAAAAACAACCATAAAAATAAACAATGTAAAGAAACTCACCATACAAATAAAAAACTTTGAAAAACAACACAAAAACACAAATTGCACGAAAAATAAATAAAAGTGAAATAAAAAATTGATGAACGTTCGAGTTATGAAAATTTTTTAAAAAAAAAAGTAAAATTAAAATGAATGATATATTTATTATAAAAAAGCTTCTTATTCCAAACGAACATGTTGTTAGTTTGGAAGTTGTATTACGAGTGTGTACGAGAGTAAAATGTGTGCGAACGTGTTTGCGGAAAATACTGGAAACTGTATCGTCATTGGTGAGAGAACGGGATAGAGAGAATTTTGGTGGGTTCCATATTACGAAAGATTTTTCAAACGATCATGCGCAGTAGGAACATAGTAAAAAATTTATACATGTGCAAGACATCCATAATCAAATCCCAAAAATATGTGAATGAAGAGAAAATTATTAGGAAAAAGCATAGATATTAACAGAAAAACGATAATAGTTATGGAACGATAAAAGTTACATAAAAAATTATAACATAACATATATATGTATATATAAACGCAAAACAATAAATGTAATATATGTATACACATACACATACACATATATGCATACACAAAAGAATATGTAGAATACATAAAAGAAATGTTAGGATGTATTGCGCATATTGAAAAAATTATTTGAAGCATCGCGGTAAATATTGCAAAAGAGAAGCCGAATCAAATCGTTTGTTAATAGAAGGTAATATATGTATGAAAATACTCTCAGCGAACTTCCTGCGTAAAATGTTAGATTCACGATGAATAACTCTTGGATTGGTGAAATTAAAAGAATGTTTAAATTTGGAGACATGCTCGGTGATCATGGTTTATTTTGTTTCTGTTCAAACTATTAAGTTCGTGTTGGCGCATTCTTTTTGAGAGAAATTGTGAAGTTTCTCCAACATAACAGCTTGAACAATCATTACAATCAATGACATATACGATGTTTGAAGTGCGGGAAATAGGGGTAGGAGTTTTTAAATTAGTGTATAAGTCTGAGAGAGTGTGTCCAGTCGAACACACTAGCTTCAGACCAACGGATGAAAAAAGTTTTTTCCATGAGTGGAAAAGGCAGTCAATGTACGGTAATGAGATGAAGGAATTGAGAGATAGTGAATTTTCAGGAGGCTTCACAAGGTTTTGTGAAATGATACTATTTTGTTGTGATTGGGAGGTAAATGAGGAAGCTGTACGGAATTTGTTACGAAGAAAGGGTAATCTATTATTTATTACTGAGCGTAAAAGTTGTAGTGGATAGGAATTATTTTGAAGGGTAGAATATATCAAATTAATATTTTTTTCCCAATGTGATGGATGAGAAAGAAGGATGGCATGATCTAGTAAGTTGATGATGGATGCAATCTTGGTAGATTTGGGGTGATAGGAATGGTAGTTTAAATAGAGTAAACACATTTTACTCTCTTACACACTCGTAATACAACTTCCAAACTAACAACATGTTCGTTTGGAATAAGCTTTTTTATAATAAAATATATCATTCATTTTAATTTTACAATTTTTTTTATTTTTTTTTTAAAAAATTTTCATAACTCGACGTTTCATCAATTTTTTATTTCACTTTTATTTATTTTTCGTGCAATTTTGTGTTTTTGTGTTGTTTTTCAAAGTTTATTTGTATGGTGAGTTTCTTTACATTGTTTATTTTATGGTTGTTTTTCATATATACGTTTCATATACACTGTTTTACTTATTTTTGTCTGTTAATTATGTATTTTTTTATATTGTTTTTAATTTGTAACCCTGAATTATTTAATTGTAGCACTGAAGATGGGTCAAATCCAGACCCGAAACGTATGTTCTCTATAAATAAAAACATTTTTCATTAAAACTGTTTTTTAATTACTGGATGGATGCCCAAGGAACAATTTTATTATATATATATATGTATATATATATATATGTGTATATGTATATATATATATATTTGTGAGCATTTATGTACATATGTATATATATATATGTATTGTGTGTATATATATATATATGTATGTATATATATGTATATATATATATGTGTGTATATATGTGTATATACATGTTTATGCGTATATGTATGTGTATACGTGTATAGCTATAGTTACATAGATAGGTATGAGTATATGTATGGTTCATACATGTACATGTACGTCGTTGTGAATATGCATGCACGTTGCATATATGTATATACGTATATTTATATGTGTATAGTCTTACATGTATATGTGTACATATATAGGTATATATTGTTGTATCTGTATATGTATATGTGTATTATATGTTTGTATGTGTGTGTATATGGATATATGCATGTATATATATATATATATATATATATATATATATATATGTATATATATATGTATATGTGTGTATATGTGTATGTATATATACGTGTATGTATATATGCGTAGGTTTATATGAGTGTACTTAAATATTTTTGCCTATACTTTTTAATTATTTATTTAATTCTAGTCTCTACTGCCTTTCCTATCTTTTATATTTGGTTTGTTGTTAAGTGTTGCTGTTTGTTAATTTTTCTCTTATTGTATAGTTACTTTACCAATCCACATATATTATAATTACCTAGATACGCTAATTTTCATACTGTTTTTAGATCCACTGATGATGACATTAAATTGAATGTCGAAACGTTTGGAAATAAAGATTATTTTATAAATCTTTGGCTTTTCTTTGTTTGATGTATCGCCCTCAAGAACTCACTCATATATATATATATATATATATATATATATATATATATATATATATATATATATATACGTATATATATATATATATATATATATATATATATATATATATATACACGTATATAATATAGTTTCGGGAAACTCTTTTACGTTTCTTCAAGTAACTCGAATACTTTGTCCAAACCACTCATTTTTAGTGAGCTTTGCAGAAACTAGAGAAAATTTACTACAATTTAGTGTAAACTTTCACATAACTTTAATATATTTTTTATTATAGTTTTTATTATAGAACTAGCTTTAATGTATTTTATATATTTACTATATATGGTTTCGGGACTCTTTTTTACATTTTTTTAAATAACTCAAAAATTTTGTTCTAAACACTCTTTTTGATTTACCTTTGCAGAAACTATATAAAATTAACTACAGTTCCTTATATATACTTTTTTAGACTTCTATACAAAAATTTTGAATAGTGTGCACTCGCCCTAATGTATTTACAGTATATAGTTTCGGGACACTTTTTTACATTTTTTTAAGTAACTCAAAAATTTTGTTCTAAACACTCTTTTTAATTTTAGCTTAGCAGAAACTAGATAAAACTAGCTACAGTTCTTTATATACAGTTTTTTAAACTTCTATACAAAAATTTTGAATAGGTTGAACTCGCCTTAATGTATTATGCATATTTACAATATATGGTTTCGAGACACTTTTTTACATTTTTGCAAATAACTCAAAAATTTTGTTCTGAACACTATTTTTTAATTAGCTTAAATATATGTAGATAAAATTTACTATGTTTTCTAGAAAGCCGTTCCATATAGTCTCATATAAAAAATTGGAATAAATTTAATGTAAACTCGCCCTTATATATTGTCCTAAGTTTTTCATACAAGTATTTGGGGCATTTTAAAATTTTTGCATTTCTTTAAAGAACTTAATAAAAATTTTGTTCAAAGCATTTTTCTTTAGCTTAGCAGAAACTAGATAAAATTTACAACGTTTCCTTATAATCAGTTTAATATAGTTTTACATTAAAATTTTAATTAATCTCCTTCAAGAAGCTAACTAGGTGTTAGTAATATTTCACCCTTAAGATAAGTACACAAAAAAATCATTACCTATCTATTACCACATGTTCGTTAAAATTTTTTCTAAATTCCTTAAGCTGATAATTTCCATTTGCAAACCAATTTGTATTAATCCCCATATCTTTTATTAGAATTTCGATTTTATCAATATTATCATTTGTCGATGTGTAAATAAAGATTAATTATGGCCGAGATTTTCTTCGTGTTTGTCTGATAAGATAACGATATTTTTACAACTTTTTAATCATTTATAAATTTTTGCACATTATCTGTTTTGAAGGTTGATGTGTCCTGTTTAATATTTACTCGAATAAAATTACTATTTCGTATTATTTTATAAGATAAGAAATTCGTAACAAAACGCATCGATTGAAATTATGTCGTTATTAAATTAGGAAGTTTCATTATAATCTTTATTGTTTTGGGAATAGGTAAGGGAAAAACTTTCATATATTATACTGATCCGATTTTATAATGAGTCGAATAAGTCTCAGAGACGCTTTGCAGAATCATATTTCATTCAAATGTACAAAAAAAGTATAAACAAGAGAAATGATACTTCTTTGCCCAAGTAAGATTAAACAATGTTTCGAAAATCATTTTGGTAAAATAATGTTTTTTCCAAATGTCACTTCTAGCTTGACTTTGATATTTGAAAACAAAATTGAGTTTAACAAAATATAATTTCTAAAAATGTTAAGAATAGAAATTCATATATAATTATATGAATTATATCATATAATATAATAATTGTTTAGTGAATAGAATGATATATTAAAATATTTAGGGTCCTGAAGATTTTGCCACATATTAACTATTATATATATAAATATAAATATATATATATATATATATATATATATTTGTCTAGGTCATTAGAATTCGTGCTATTTTTCAATAAAGCATTTCATCGATTTTAAAGAATTCAAGGTATGCACCGTGAAAGTCATCCGAATTAATCATAATGCACACCAACATGTATATATATATATATATATATATATATATATATATATATATATTAACAAAGTCTAATAATCGGGCATAACATCAATAAAAAACATGAATTTCTTTCAAAAATTTATTTTAAATCCATACGTTTCGGCTATAATCCTAGCCTTCATTCAGTGGAAACTAAAATTAAAATTAAAAACTAAAACAATTGAATTGGAGTGAAAAGAAAAAATAAAATAGTAATTAGTACTTACAATTAGTTGATCTTAGTGTTAATTTGGAAAACTTTAGTAATCCATGGTATTAGGATATGGTAATGCACTACACTATGTATTATAAACATTAACTTGAAATTATACAATATTTTCACAAAATACTGATTTGAAAAAATCACAAATGGATAGTGTGTTATTCGTAGACTGGTTGAAGATGTAATGGAGAAAGACATTTTTTTAAAAAATATTTTTACCAAGATTCTGCACATGTGTGGAACGAATTGTAAAACCTTTGCGCGAACGCTTTTATTGTTTTGTAAGAAATTTGGAAATGTTATCTAAATAGAAGAGATTTGTGTCGCACAGCGTGTTGAGTTCATTCCGTTTATTTATTGTCTTATTGTTATAAATAGTTAATAAATAGTTAATAAATAAATAGTTTCTTAGACATAAAACTTATACGTACTACAGATAACAAACTAATAACAAATTGGTACCAAAAACCGACTAATTCCGGACGCTACCTTAATTACTTTTCTTATCATCCACTCAAAATGAAAATAGGTACTATAATAAATCTAACTGACCACGCAATACTTCTATCGGACAAAACATTTTGGGACAACAACATCAAATTAATTACAAAAATTTTAACAGATAACTCTTATCCCCTAAAACTTATAAATTCCGTAACTAGTAACAGACGAACGTACCTTTTGAATAAAATGGACAATTGCACAGTACATAACGATTTACCTGACTCAGAAACTCATTCTGGTGTAATATGTTTGCCATACATTAAAGAATTGTATGTTCCTTGGAAAAAACTTTTTTATAAATCTGGACTTCGACTTGTAACCAATTTTAGTACAACTACTAGCACTATTTTTACCAAGACAAAAACCCCATTAAATATTGAACGACTCAGAAATCTCGTCTATCAAATAAATTGTTTAGACTGTAATTTAATTTACATAGGAGAAACTAGCCAGAACCTCAATAAACGGTTACAACAACATAAAAACAATTCAAAAAACCCCAAACAATTCAAAACAGTTCTTGCAGACCATATATACACTTTAAAACACAATATGGACTTTTCTAATCCGACTGTACTACAATTTGAACAAAATTTATTTAAACGAAGAATTATAGAGGGATCTTTTTTAACTATTTATAACAATAAGACAATAAATAAACGGAATGAACTCAACACGCTGTGCGACACAAATCTCTTCTATTTAGATAACATTTCCAAATTTCTTACAAAACAATAAAAGCGTTCGCGCAAAGGTTTTACAATTCGTTCCACACATGTGCAGAATCTTGGTAAAAATATTTTTTAGAAAAATGTCTTTCTCCATTACATCTTCAACCAGTCTACGAATAACACACTATCCATTTGTGATTTTTTCAAATCAGTATTTTGTGAAAATATTGTGTAATTTCAAGTTAATGTTTATAATACATAGTGTAGTGCATTACCATATCCTAATACCATGGATTACTAAAGTTTTCCAAATTAACACTAAGATCAACTAATTGTAAGTACTAATTACTATTTTATTTTTTCTTTTCACTCCAATTCAATTGTTTTAGTTTTTAATTTTATTTTTAGTTTCCACTGAATGAAGGCTAGGATTATAGCCGAAACGTATGGATTTAAAATAAATTTTTGAAAGAAATTCATGTTTTTTATTGATGTTATGCCCGATTATTAGACTTTGTTAATACATATGTCAACATCAAATTCAGAATCATACAAAAATATATATATATATATATATATATATATATATATATATATATATATATATATATATTTATATTTATTTATATATACAGTTCTATAACTGTCGATTTACTTATAATTTGCAAGAAAAATCTAAAGTCAAAATATTATTTCCAAAAAGCACCTAAAATATGTCAGTAGAGTCGTCTTTCTCCTTCTACTAGAGATAATTTTTAATATTTTGAATAGTAGATTAATTTTTCCTTTTCACAACACAATTTTTCATTAAGCTCGTCAGTAGAGTTCTTTTTCCATTTGTTTAATATGCTTGTTAGTAAAGTTTGTAACTAGAGAGAATTTTTAATTTGCTTGTCAGTAGAGTCTCTTTCAGACGTTGTATACAAAATTTAGTGCAAATAGTGAGGTTGTTAGTAAAGTTGCACTGAACTTGATGAAATACAGTTTGCTCGTCAGTAGAGTTCGTTTGTTTTCTCACTCAAACAAATTTTCAAATAGCTCATCGGTAGAATTTCTGTTTTCTTCAACAAATTCTTTAATAATCTTACTGAAGGAGTACTTTTCAACTTCCCGAAGGAGATTAGATTAGATTTAGATGAATAACTAATGATCTAAAAGAAAAAAAAATGACGGTTTTTATGAAACTTTTTGAAGTTATAGATATCATGGTCTTGTACATCATACTAAAAAGAAAAAAAAACGGCGTTATAAGTAGCTATCAAAGTTTGATAAAATATTATAGTCAAAATTTGTATCAAAAGTTGTTTTTGTGATGTGATAAGTAAATCAAGTCAATTAAAAATGTTTTTGGAATTAGCACAAAAAAGTAAATGAACACAAAGCTTCTCTAGTTTTGTAAAAAATATTACCATTCATTAGAATCATTTAATTCTTTCTCAAACTCTGTACATTATATATGAATTCTGTCAGTAATTTCTTTTCTCTAATTTCCAAGTGTTTATTAGTTTTTTGGCAAAGGCAGGCCCAGCCATTTCGGAAATACGGAGCTAAATGTGTATAAAATGGCAGTTTTTGAGAGAACTAAGCGTCCGATTTAAATGATTCAAAGAACTTTCTGCTTGTTAACAAAATAATTGAATTTGGAAAAAAAAATTGTTTCATTTTTTTTTTCAAAAAAAATTTTTTTTGTATATCTAAAATAATTCAGATTTTATTTTTAATTCTGACTATAGTTCTAATATACTTTAAACAAATAATTTCAACTTTGCATTCAGTTTATAAATATTTTTTATAAATATGAGACAATGTTACAGTATCTATATAATAATCTATTTGAAAACATTCAGTAATCCTCGAACATTTCGTTACGGTACGGGAAGTTCCAGCAATTTGCCTTAAAGCACGATGCCATACACCCCACTAGTTTTATCTTGTTTTGCAATTTTTGTTTAAGTTCGCCAGTAGAGTTCTTTTTCCACTTTCCAATTTTCAATATAAAACCACTAGTTATAAGACAAATTAGTTGGTGCAATTTGACCAACTGAAACTTTAGTAGTACCCGATGGTACAGAACGTCCCCATCCTGTCCTTCTACCTACATACCACAGTGTTGACAGTATATCGACTATCACTTCTGTCCGTCCGTCCGTCTGTTTTATTCTGTCGGAACCAGTTTATTCTCATCCAGTATAATACAATATAGAATATCCAATAATATCCAGTCGGGAGCCCCCGAAGGTCAGGTCGGGCACGTAGACGTAACTCGGTTATGATTTCCAAACGACTTTCATTCCTTCGGATGCGGCCGAACCGTCGATCGCATTCGGATTATCAGCTGGTAAGCTAGTACGTGCAAACTAAACTGGTTTTTGTATGAGATGATAAGTAGATAGATACAAGTACGAGTATGGGGTGCTTGGATCATATCGATAAACGATATTGACAATATTGATTTGGAAACCACCAACCACCAACCACCAACCAACGACCAATCACCAACCCTTCTTTGGGAAATAAAGTTTTTTTTGTTACAATTTATTTTTGTTAATCAAGACTTTAATGCCTTATTTACAAAATTGATATGTGCAAAAAAATACAAAAATACAAAAAATGCAATAAATTGAATATAAAATGAAAAAAAGTTAAAATAAAAATAAAATAAAAACAGTAATACAAAAATAATAACATAAATGTCAGGGCGCGTGCAGACATTGGGCTAGGTGTTTGGTAGATCGGAAGGCCATTTCTTGCTCAATCTTCTTATCGGTCTGTGAATCGCTTGAATTGTAGGATTTGTATGCTGGATTAATTTATTGTTGAAAGATGAACTTCTAATCTTGATCATTTCGTTGACTGTTGAGATTTTCAAATCCTTATGTAGGCAAAAATTCGAAATATACCAAGGCGCATTAGTAAGGATACGCAGAATTTTATTCTGGCACCTTTGAATGATGTTTATGTTAGATTTGCATGAGCAACCCCATAGTTCGATTCCATAAGTCCAAATGGGCACTATGATTGTTTTATACAAAAGTACCTTGTTATCGAGAGAGATTTCAGATTTCCTCCCAAAAAGCCAGTAAAAATCTTTTACTTTCAGTTGGATTTGTTTCTTTTTATATTCAATGTGCGTTCTCCATGTCAATTTCGAATCAATGTGCATGCCTAAATATTTAACAGAATTGCATAGTGGAATTATTGAATTGTTCATGATGATAGGTGGACTGTTGTGATGTTTTAGAGAAATAATTATGTGCTGTGATTTTTCGATATTGATTTTGATATTCCATTCTAAAAACCATTTATCGAAACTAGATAAATAATTTTGTAACTGACAAGTTGCTGTTCTAATATCGGAATCGCATGAAATAATTGCTATGTCATCGGCGTAAGTGCATATGGTTAGAAGATCATCTGTGATCAAAGATAAAGAACTAGGCTTAGCACACTGCCCTGTGGTACCCCGCATTCTATATTTCTAATGCTCGAAGTCACATCTTAAATTTTGATTCTAAATTGGGAAATAAAGATGTCTCTATAATTTGCAAATTCGCATTTAAAGTCTAGTAATTATTGATGCTATCTCCTTATGCAGGTCCATGATGTCGGAGCTACACATTTCAATTGCCCTTATTTCTCCTTTTTTTTTAATTTCCCGTAGGGTAAGTTATTGTAATCGTCAAAAAATCGAAAATGAAAATTTTTGCATTTCTTCACGTTTTGAAGGTTTCTGAACATTTTACTGGCATACCTCAGAAAAAATAGATGGGTGTGTGTATGTGTGGATACAATATTTAAAATTAAAAATTCTCCCAAACTCTACTGACGACCAAATTGAATCTCTTCTTCAGCAAGACAAAAGAAACTTTACAGACAAACATATTCTAAATTCACTTAAGTGGAAAAAGAACTCTACTAACGATGAGCAAATTGAAAATTTCCCTAAGTGACAAAAAAGGAAACTCTACTGACGAGCAAATTAAAAATTCTCTCAAGTTAAACACTACTGACGAGCAAATTGAATCTCTTCTTAAGCAAGACAAAAAAAACTTTACAGACAAACATATTCAAAATTCACTTAAGTGGAAAAAAAAACTCTGCTGGCGAGCTTAAACAAAAATTTTAAACTGAAATAATGTAATAAAAAAAATCTACCGATGAGCAAATTGAAAATTCTCCCAAATTAGAGAAAAAATAGAAAAGAAACTCTACTGACGAGCTTAATGGAAAAAATTTTTAAGGAAAAAGAACTCTACTGATGAGTATATTGATTAACTTATATTTAAAAATAAATTGTTTATATACAGGAAAAAATGCAGATTAAATTGTTTTAGCAAAATTGAAGTAGAGTTTTGGATTTTAGTAGATAAAAAATTATTCAACAAAAAAATCCTTTGGACTTCTCATACAATTTGTGTAAAATTGTTTAAATTTGATAAAAATGTGTTAAATAACAGTATAAAACGTGCATTATAACAATTATACAGAAAAAAAATAGCATTATAATTCGATTTTTGTGCCAAAATTTAAAATTTATCCTTAACGTCCTTAAATATAACCTCAAAAAAATCTTTTTAGTGTATAAAAATATAATTTTAACTCATATTTAAAAATAAAATACAAAGAGATTATTTATATATAGGAATAAATGCAGATTAAATTGTTTTATCAAAATTGGACTAGAATTTTGGATTTTGGTAAACAAAAATGAATTTAGCAAAAAAATCCTTTTGGACTTCTTCATACAATTTTAGTAAAATTGTTCAAATTTGGTAAAAATGTGTTAAATAACAATATAACACATTCAAAGCAACAATTACAAAAACAAAATAAATAAATAACATTATAAATTAACTTTTTTGCCAAAATCTAAAATTTATCCTAAAAATCCTTTAGCATAACCTCAAAGTTTTTTGACAATTTTGACACAAAAACATGCAAAAGGAATTTATACTTAAATATAATATTAAATTATATTTAAAAATAAAGCACAAAATGAAGATTAAATTGTTTTAGCAAAATTTGATTAGAATTTTCGATTTTAGTTGAAAAAATGAATTTAACAAAAAAAATCCTTTAGGTTTCTCATACAACTTGTGTAAAATTATTTAAATTTGTTTATATTTTGATAATAATCTGTCGAATAACAATTTAAAACGGGCATAACAACAATAACACAAAAAAATAAAAAAATAGCCTTACAAAAGAATGTTAGTACCAAAATCTCCTAAAGTCCTTTATACATAACCTCAAAAATTTTAGACACTAATTTTTGACACAAATGTTACAAAATCAAATTATACTTACATTACACTATATCCTTTCCTCAAATATCACTTCCCAAACAATGTTAACACATAATAAACCAAAATTTACCACTTTTTCATAAACTAAACTCTAGAAACACAAAAATGCCGGCAGGATTAAAAGAATCCCTTATTGACAAGTCACTTTTCCTGGAATGTTTTTCGACACTAAAAAACTTTTTGAAAACTTTTATTAATGTAAATAGATAATTTTGATTGTTGTTTTCGATTCTGGTTAATAAATTTTGTGTTTTTGATACTGTTTTAGTGTGAATTTATTAATTTTGTTGAAGGACGACGCGCACGATCTTGTTGACTGACGGAATCGTACTGACGTGAGTTGCGAGTTGTGTCTGTAGAGGCGACGTGTTAGGGTGCGGGCACATGGGTGGAAAAGAGATGTGACAGAAATTAGGCGTGAAGTTTAAAATGAATTTTGAAAAAAAAAATTATATATATAAATATAAATATATATAAATATATATAGTCGAAATAAAACGCAATAAATAATTCAACTATTTATTATGTACGTTTCGACACTGTGTGTCATTCAGCAAGTTCTTACAAAATATTTAAAATAGCATTGTTTTAAAATACCATACTTAACTTGTTTTTTTTTTTTTAATTTAAAGGAATGGCCGGTTATATATCTGTTTTCTTATACTTTAAAATAGTATCGTTAAAAAATATCAAATTTTAATTGTTTTTGAGAAAATGGTTGTGAATTTTTGCTTATTGGTCACATATCTTTTGCCCTCTACTTTAAAATGGTATACTACGAAGTTTAAAGAAAATTACAAGATTACTATGAGATAATATATGAGATATAAGTATATAAATTATACTAGCAAATAAGAATATCAATACATATCAAAACACACAAATTTTGAAGATATTGTTCAATAAAAACAATAAAATAATATATTATTATTATATTAAACAAAAAGTTGAATAATGAAATTATATCTAGTTAACGGATTGTAAATAAAGAGAGAATGTAAAGTCGTCTTATAGAAACAAAGGGGTTTACAAAAGTGGATGCAAAATTGAAATCTGGCAATTGTTAGTAAGAAAGTTCAAATAAAGATAACAAAAAAACGAACAAAATATTGTCTTAAAAAAAGTCTTAACTAGTGGTGCATGGCATAGTGCCTTAAGGCAAATTGCTGTAACTTCGTAATGAAATATTCGAGAAATTTTAAACATTTTTAAATATATTATTACAAATAGTGTAACTTTCATTATTTTTGCTATCTTATTATGTCATCTGAGCAAATCAAATGTAAATCATAACTCAATTTATCTCCAGCATATTAACAATCGTCATTTCATTTCGAATTCAATTTCAAAAAAAGTGCTCCCGTATAGTCACAGTCTAAACGCATTTGCAAATAATTATGTGCTACATTTTCACTTAGACTGTGCTTATCTTGGCGGCATTTTCACAATTTTCAATAGTTTTCACAAAATTGGAGTATTGCTCCAATACATAAACAGTCTAAAAGCACTTGGGTAAACATTTGTACCAGAGTGGCCCTTAGACTATGCTTAGCCTGGGTAATTTTTTGAATTTTTAATTACAAAAATATTTTATGGAAAATAAAAAAAGATGTAATAATTTATTATCCTCAAAAGCAATTGTTTTGTCAATACAAGCAGAAAGTTTTTTAGATCATTCAAATCGGACGCTTAGTTCACTCAAAAACTGCCATTTGTTGCACATTTAGCTCTTTATCGAAACGGCGGGACCTGCCTTTGCCAAAAACTAATCACCTCTGCTCCCAATCATTACGAACTGAATACTTTTTAGATCATTCAAATCCGATACTCCGTTCTCTCAAAAACTCGATTTGTATTTTCTGCATTCTTTGCTCCGTAACTCCAAAACAGCTGGACATGCCTTTGGCCAATAATAAATCTGCACGTCTTCTTATTAATAGAAATCGAATGGTTTTTGAATAATTCAAATCGGTTGACCCGTGCTCCTGCAAACACGGACAAAATGTTGTATACACACACACTTATATCAATTTCACAAATACAACAGGGTTCACGCCAGTTGATCCAATGACCAAAAAACACAAATCTTTGCAACCTTTTGGAAAATAAATATATATCAGCAAAAAAACAAAATTTCGCTATTATCACATGATTTAAAATGTGAAATAAATGCAAGCAAAAATATTGTCCCAAAATCTAAAATACAGAATAAAGGGGTTCACAAAATGTTGATTCAAGGACGGCAAAACAGAATTCTAGAAAAAGCTGTTTAACATATTCTTGATAATATTATTTGCAATCATATAGTAGAATAAAAAAAAAACAATAATTTAGCTATTTATTATGTACGTTTCGTTATTATGTGTGTCATCATTCAGCAGGTTCTAACAAATATTTTGCAAAGTTTAAAAACAAACAAGAAGATTTATCAAATAAAAATATCACTGCATATCTAACTAGTAAATAAACACAATACACATTTTTTTTAAAAATATTGTTTAAAAAAAACTTATTTTCTAGTTTCTAAATTCATTTCGCAGAATGTGTGTCCCTAGCCTTAGAATAGTGGTAGGGAGAGAGCGCGCATACTTTTTTGAACAAAGACAACAAACAATCGCAATGTGAAGACATTGCAGAATATTTGAAACGAAATCGCAATTGCAAAATTAACTATATATACGTATATATATATATATATATATATATATATATATATATATGCAAAATTCATTTCTACGATGAGCACATTATTTTAAAAAAATAGAGTACTCTACTAACGAATTAACTGGGACTCACTTGCCAGAACAATAGATATAATTTTATAACAAGGAAGAAGAAGAATAATTCTACTAGACATTATTGCGAGAAGAAAGGAAAACTGTATCGGATTCATATTAATAATGAAATGTTTAATTTTACTTTTTTGATTCTATATCTTTGCCTTGTAGATATTGTTGTGCCAATTTGCAGAATATGATGAATTCACAATAAATAAAAGACTTACACATTACATAGAATATATTTATGAACAATCAGACGGAATTTACAATAAAATGCAAGTGTTTTCTATAATGGTAGAATTGAGACTGCCCGTGAACTGTCCCTTGCTCCTCTGTGGCGGAAACAGTGTTGCCAAAGGGGTACCACAGTGTTACCAATCCTTTAGTGTTACCACATGTTGTTCTATAATAAGGGTTGAATCCGAGAGATGGCGTAACACCTCCCCCCTTGATAAGATTTTAGTTCGTATAACATTTTAATAAATTTAATGAAGACTCAATCACAAAAATTTCAAAAATTGGAATTTTTTTAGATACATAAAAGATATAAAATCTTGAAAATTCAAAGAACTAACAAAAATAAACACAATTAATTTAACATAAGTCAAATACAGAAATAATCATTAATCTTAAATCTAATGTTATTTAAACAAATATTAGAATTACATATATAGAAAAACATAAACACAGAACATTGCGAACTAAAATCTAAATTAGACATTTGAATATTAATACAGTTGAAATAGATTTCATAGAGTAATTAGAAATTTATAGTGAGTAATTAGAAAATTAATTCGTGAATATTTATTTATTATATATCATGATAGAATTTTGAATCAAAGAAACTAGATTAGTGATATAAAAATCAATTCAAAAATGAAATATTCGAAGCTAAAGTTTTCATTACAGAATAGTAGTCGATAAATGAGTCTAAATATGAAAAATTCTTTCAAAACATTGAAATTAATTGAGGTTTAAATCATTAAAATTTTTGAACTCAGTGAATATAGGATCATCGATATGAGGAATTTTCTTCGAAGAACACTCGAGACTAAATGAGGAGCATAGGATATGATTTGATATAGAATAGTCTTAAATAGAGTTTAAATGGTATAAAAATACAAATATATTTTTTATTTAAATTGATAATAAAGTAAAAATTTGATCAAAGATATATCTAGTACAATTAGAAAATTGAGTTTTTCATCGTGCACTAACATCGATAACAAGTATTAAAAATTTGTAACATAATTAATCGATAGATTTCAAAAATTGAAGAAATTGTTATAAATATTAGATAGAATAAAATAATAATTTATCTTTGAATATCGAATGTAGAATCGAATTTGGAATAATTACATATTGATTGTATCGAGGAGTCGAGAAATGGAAAATTGTCTGGAGGACGAAGATTACTAGAAATTTTTAAATAATTAATTGATCTCAAAGAGGATTGATTAGGATTTGGTAGAGTTTGATTAAGACATATTAAATTTGATTTAGGACTTAGTAAATTTTCATAAAGATATGGTTGATTTTGATGAGGATGTGGTTGATTTTGATGAGGATTTAGCAAATCTTGATGAGGATTTGGTAGATTTTGATGAGAATTTAGTAAATTTTCATGAAGATTTGGTTGATTTTGATGAGGGTGTGGTTGATTTTGATAAGGATTTAGCAAATCTTGATGAGGATTTGGTAGATTTTGATGAGGATTTAGTAAATTTTGATGGGGATTTGGTAAATTTTGATGAAGATTTAGTAAATTTTGATAAAGATTTGGTAAATTTTGATAAAGATTTGGTAAATTTTGATAAAGATTTGGTAAATTTTGATTTGGAACGTGGTTAAAATTTTGATTAGAATTAGATTTAGTAGAATTTGTTAAAATTGGTTTAAGTCTTGAATATTTTGAAAATTGGGAACTGGTATTTATTATTAATTCAGAGTTTAGAACATTGATAAAGCAATCTTGAGAACGTAAGAAATCTAGTCCCAGAATACCATCAGAAACAATGGGTATATCATCACTAATAACATTGAATAAATGCTCTTTAACAGCATCATTTAGTAAAAATGAAATTTTAGCAACACCGAGAGTTCTAAAACTATGTCCGGTAATGCCAGAAACTTTTATAATATTGTCTGAATTAGTTATAATATTAAGAGAGTCCTTTAAAGCTGATAGTTTTACTAGGCTAACGTCTGCGCCTGTATCAATCATTAAATTTAATTTTTCTGAAGTTGAATGCGGAGATTCAAAAGATTTAAAGATAGACATACTGCTAGAAGAAATTAAAGAAACTTGTGCCTTTTTTAATTCGGCGACCGTTGAGATATTAGAATTTGAACGTGAAGGTTTTGAATAATTAGAATCTGGAACATTAGAAGTTTGAGAAAAATTTGGATTTGAAGATTTTATATTAGAATTAGAACGAATTTGTTCTTTAAACATTCTCTTTTTGCATTCTTTGATATTATGCCCGATATTTTTACAATAATTGCAAGAAATAGTAATTGAATTCGAAGATTCTTGAAAATTGGAATAAAATGGAATAGAAGATTCGTGACAAGAAGACAAACGCTCTTCTTCAATGGCCGCACTAATGGCCTTCTCTAAACTTTGTAAATTTTTTGATTTTATTAAAATACGAAGATCTGGATGCAAACCTTCTTGAAATATATTCAGAGCTTGGTACCTTAACAATTCAGAAATATAGGGATCTTTTTCAGGATTTCGACTTTGGCGAGTTGTTGCCTCTATTAATTGTTCCAAAATATTAGATAATCTTTCGGAATAATCTAAAACTTTTTCGCGAGAACTTTGTCGACATTGGTTAAATTCAACCTGAAGCGAAGATACGGACCTATGATCTACAAATAATTCTTCTAAAGTTTGTTTAAGCTGTTTAAAATTTTCGATACTTCTGTATCGGACAGATTGAGCTGCTTTACCTTCTAATTTGACGTTGAAAATATATTTAAATAATGAGGAATGCTGAGAAGTTTCAATGGCGTCAAATGCATACTGGCAAATACGAAGAAAATCATTTAAATTGGAATTACTAGAACCATCAAATGATTTGATAATGTCTCTAGCTTCTTTCAAAGTTAATTCAGCCATTTTGTTTTGTTTATATAAACGAGTTTGAGGATAGGAAACAAAATTTGGCTTAGGTTGGAGTTTAAGTAAATGGAATGTGGAATGGAAATGTAATTTGATTTTGAAAAACTGAGTCCAATAAAATTAATGAATTATTATTACCTCTTAAAATATACTCCAAAAACTTGACAAAAATGGACTCATTTGATCTGCTCACTACTCGCTGCCGTGATAGATGAAACCTTTATCAAATCTTTCGGATATGACAACAGTAGAGTGTTGTAATCTAGATTATAATAAAACGATTAGTAAATTTTGTAAAACGTAGCAAATTATAAAAAATAGATAAAATTATATGAAAATAGAAGAGATAAATGAAATTAGAATAAATTTTGAAAAGATATTGATAAATAAACTTTGAATAAAATTTCTGAAACTCACTTACATAAATAATTAAATAATTATCACATAGAACACAGTAAAACTTAGAAGATAAGATATAGCAAATATAGTCAAGATAGTAAATTTAGTAAAACTTAATAAATAAAGATATAATAATGATTTTAAATTTAGTAAAACTTAGTAGATAATGTATAGCAAAATAGTAAATTTAGTAAAACTTAGCATAAAATTAGTAAATAAATTTCATCTTAATTACATAGATAAAAATGAAATTTTTAGATTGAGTCAAAAACCAAATTTAGTAAAAATATTGATACAATTTGCCTGAGTTGTTCTACTTATATTCCTGAATTTCATAATGGCGTCTTTCGGCGTCACTTCCAGATAGCATCCTTTAGCATAAAACGCTATAATGGCGAATTCCTCATGCGTCATATGTACCTGGCATCGCTAAGAACTTTGGGTAGAGCTGCGCGTCCTTGTTTCCAGTTTTGGGGTCCGTTGACAGATAAGATTCTTGCGGATTTTTACCAGTGTCTTTATTTCGAATTATCACTTCTTTGGCCAATTTTTTTAATATTTTAGTTCGAATTTCACCGACTGCCACCATTTATGTTGTGCCAATTTGCAGAATATGATGAATTCACAATAAATAAAAGACTTACACATTACATAGAATATATTTATGAACAATCAGACGGAATTTACGATAAAATGCAAGTGTTTTCTATAATGGTTGAATTGAGACTGCCCGTGAACTGTTCCTTGCTCCTCTGTGGCGGAAACAGTGTTGCCAAAGGGGTACCACAGTGTTACCAATCCTTTAGTGTTACCACATGTTGTTCTATAATAAGGGTTGAATCCGAGAGATGGCATAACATATGTAATCGACAAAATTATTTTTTTTATGAACCCTTTTGTTTTAAGATATTTTTATCATTATCAATAAAAAAAATGTTGGAAAATTAAAAATTTTGCTTTTAATAACCTAAAAATCACAAGAGAAATTAGAATTTCCAAATAAAACGACACAGAACATGTCGTCCATGAATGACATCCGTAACATTGAACAAAAACAGATATTTGAAAATTTTAAAATTTATGAAAAAAATGACTTTAAAAAATTTCAATTTTTTATACATTGAAATATTTTGGAAATTTTAAACTTTTATTCGAAGCGATACGTTAGTTACAAACTTTGAAAAAAATAGATTTTATAGAATTTTTAAATTTTCGAAAAATTGGACCTTTCTGAAAAATTTCTATTTTTTATACTTTGAAATATTTTGAAATTTGTAATTTTTTTGGACCTGCCCTGTCTAAAACTAACAAAATTCTTATCAATAGAAATCTAATGTTTTTTTAATCTTCCGAATCGATTGTGCCGTGTTCTCGAAATCGTCGACAAACAATTGTATCTTATTAATTTGAAAACAAAAATTAAACAGCTCTCGTAAATTTTCCACATCTTTTCCACTATCCTCAAACTCAAATTTAACAATATGATAAAAAGTATAAAGTTTTCAGAACAACATTTAAAAGTGTTTATATAGTAAATTATAATTAACTTATATAGTGAAAATATAATTAATGTAATTTTTTCTACCAAATTATTTTCTGAAAAATATCTTACCTATGCGTATTATTTCTTTCTCTTGTCCAAAAACCAAAATTAGTTGGTAGGTCAAAATAATAAAAACCGCCTTGGACCACATCGGTTGTAAAACGATTGATCGGCATCAAAGGAAATCAATCACTCATTATAAGTAGAACCACTATCAACAATTCTGACAACTTATATACAAATCACTGGGTTATCGACTTCTCAAGATAAACGATAGAAATAATCGCATATTTTGATCGAGTTTTCACAATAGATTCATTATTTTTAGTTAGAAATATAATTATTTTGAGTTGCTTTAATTCAGTTATGAATCACACACATTCTTTTTTTGTTACGGTCCCTTTTTAATTGACTTTGTTACATCATTGAAATATTGTTTTTTTTTTATTGCTAAATCAAAATATTCGAACACTATTTGAGAGCTTTTAGTGAACGCCAGAAAATCAACAATAATTAAAATATTCACTATGCACTAAATTTTATCAAAACGAAAGCTTATATAAATTAAGAAAAATTATTAAAATATTTACACTATTAATAAATTAATACTTTTATTATTGAGTATTAAGTTTTTATAATATGTTTTTTATTTATTTTTGATTGTAGATATTATTATATAGCGTCTACTGTATTTAGTTTATAATTTAAGCAAAATAAATTTGGTTGTCTTTAAATGTTTTTCAATTTATAAATTTGAACATGTTTAAATAATTCACTGGATTGAAATATTATTTGAAATTTACTTTTGATAAATAGATATTATTATATAGTATCTACTGCTATTAGTTTGTAATTTATGCACAATGAATTTGGCTGTCCTTAAATTTTATTCAAAATATAAATTTTAACATTTTTAAATAATTTAATAAGTTCAAATATTTTTTTAAATTTTACTTATGTTTTTACTATAGCTCCAGTATTTTTTATTATTGATTTTATAATATATCTTCACCAATTCTAATTCATTTGTAAATTATACACTAAAATTTGTATATAGGCAGTCTTCAAACTTTTATAAAGAATAAATGTATATATGTATTCAATTATTATAGTTTAATTTGTTACAGGATTTTTAATATATCATATATAATTTTTGATTAATATTATAATCTTACATCTTTATTATAATTATATTAAATGAATCATTAATTAATATCTCATATGAATATCATCACATTCTTGGTTTTGTAGTTTAAAGACGATTCAAAAATTTTGGTTGAAAACTATTTCAAAATCACATTTTTAGTTTTGTTAATGTTGTAATAAGATCTTAATTATGAGTATATTTAGTTTACTTTTAAATTATATTTATATTAAGTTTACTTTTTAATTATTCGAAAACTGATGCAAATAAAGATACTCTTCTTATTCTGTTATTATCTGATGAAAGATTTTTATATTGTAATTTTATTATATTTGTATTATATTGATTACGGTTTTATTGCAAATATTATATATTTTGCAAGCAATTTTTAGTGATTGTATTGAAGATTTTATCTTAAGCATTCACTAAAATTTGTCCACTTTATATATATGATGACTAGCACTGGGTAGACAGGTAGTAAACTGACATTTACTATAATTTCAAACTAATTGCTAAATGTCACTTTATGAGTGTTTGTAACTTTGATTGAATAAAAAAACTTAAAATTAAAATTGAAACTTGAAATTTTAAAATTGAATCACAACATCGTTTTCTATCCGCGAATCCACTATTGCGCTCCGAGTCCAGTTTTGTTACTGATGTAGGACAACGTGTCAGAAATGATCTTTGCATGATTCCACAGAAATTCGCCGGATGAGTCGACGGGGACGACTTTTTGTGAAGAATACACTGTATACTTGGAGTTGATGGTGATCTATATATAAACTCTTCTCATCTCAATGTGGTAACGAGAAACCGTTTGGAACTAGCGGCTATATTGTCGAATGCCTTCATAATTCGAATTTGTGCCGATGCTTCGTTTTTCAAATAACAATTAGAGATATGATGACATATTGGAGGAATTATCGAGGTTCCTAATTTTAGCCAGTGTCGAGGTAATTAAAAGTATCAGATTCTTGAATGCATATATGCAACATTGAACCCTACGTTTGCCTTTTCAATGTATTAGGTTATGGCATGTATAATGCAGCTTGTAGAATACACACTCATGTCATTTTTTTCAGAAATATATACAGACCAGTGGTACATGGCATTGTACTTTAGGGCAAATTGCTGGTACTTCCCGTATCAAAAATTAAAATTTGAAAAAAAAATTAAAAATTGTTCAGAACTTTGAAAAAGATGAGATTTTTGAGAATTTTGAAATTTTAACACTTTTTTAAGCAATCGCGTCGCATATACGTTTTAGCGTCAAAATATCGAAGCGTGTGAGCCAAAAACTAATCAGCACGTCTCTTTGTCAATACAAATTGAATGTTTTTGAATTATACAAATCGGTTGATCCGCATTTCTAAAAACGTCGCCGAAAATTTGTATCCGCACAAACACATTTACATCCCTTTTTTCTAAGGTATGCCAAAATGTTCAGAAACCTCTGAAACTTAAAGATACATAAAATTTTCATTTTCATTTTTTTTGTGATTACTATAACTTACTTTACGGGATGTTAAAAACTGATGTGATATTAGATATTTCGGTAACCAAAACCATATATGCAGCCAAAATATATAAAGTCATATCAAGTTTTTTATGTATTTAAAATAACAACATAATAATAACAACCTTACGATAAACAATATAAATAGATATATAATATACAATCCATCGTTATCAATTGTGTATATATTTCAAAAAAACAACAGGACTGTATATGTATTTTATAAGCTGTATTAAACATGCATCTCAATGGTTGACCATACTGTTTATGGAGAAATTTTAATAGATACATTTTCAATAGTGATTTGATTATTTATGTCATCAATGGCCCGATCGGCTAATTTCGGGCATTGGATTCATATTTAAGAACGATGATCTCAAGTAAAAATGTCAATTCACTACTGCTTGATATCAAGCTGTCGAAAACTTTTGGATCGTATCGAATCCGGAACAGTTATTGCTAATCCACGTTCTCACCATAAAAATAATCGATCTCATAAAATTGAAATCCATTATAACATTTTTTTACCATTTCACTGTTTTATAACTGACTTAACACTGCTTTATTTTGTAGTTTAATTTCAGCACATTACTCAGGTCATAAAATATAATAGGTTTTCTTTATATAAGCAGATGCTGTAATAATAAATAAATCATTGATTCAATTAATTTTATAATTTGGAACCTCTAATCCCTTGAGAATGAACGCGTAGAACTATGAGATTTATATCATGTTTGGCTGATCCTCGAGCTGCCTGATGTCAAGCAGTAGTAACAGAGATTTTTATTGCAAATATCTATGGATAACAATATATTTCCAAGTGAACATAGAATTTACATGGCAATATTGCAACAATAAACGTGGCATCAGTAAGTATTACAGAAATTGCAATAATAAATTCAATACATTTAAGATAGGACAACCATTTGGGTTGCAATCTATAATGCCACTATATAAAAATTGATTGTTATTGATTTTAATATGAAATGTAAAGAAATATGTATATGTATATTAATATATTATATGAATTTATATTAGTCATATATAAAGTGGTCAATTCATCGATTTAACAAAATATTAAATATGACCATTTTAGTTATACATTTTAACAATATACCTTAAACTGTTGTTGTGAAATGTTTTATTTCAATAATATAATAGCAACTGCGATGGCTGAAAATTTTGTACGAAATGATATTAATAATATATCCCCTATGAAATAAATGTACATTAAATAGAATTCACTTATTGGATTGAATAAATCGGTTTATATGTTATATTAGGCGCGGAACATATGACGTATGACATTCAATCAATCGGGAAAGTCTGCGATTGTCGGTGGTGTTCGCTCAGCAAGTGATGTCACAGTCCCTTCTATGTTTGAGCACTATATACAACATGGACTAGCAGTCCATGTAGTGTAATGTCTATGGTTTTAACATCTAATCCACGTCATTATGTAATTTATGCACAATTTCTAATCAATTTCAAAAATATACACACCCACACCGAAAGAAACAGAAGAAAAGGGTTAAGGGTTAATATTAAAATATGAAAAAAAATATAAAAAAATTATAAAATAGAAACATATTTGAAACAAAAAAAAACAATTAAATTATGAAAAAATTGAGAATAATTAGATTAATATCGAGTTTGATTATTGATAAATTGACACTTCTATTTTTCATTATTATATTTACATATTACTCACTGCGACATAACACTTCCAGAATCCATCGCAGCACTGTATATATAAAAACAGAAGATTATATTACTTTCTTCCGCATCTCCAGAAAATCTAATTTTAATTTTAATTTGAACCCAACACTTCTGAATATGTCGACATGTTATGTTTTCGGCTCGTTGAGCCCAACTGACTTGTTTCCTTCTTTCCATATTGCATAAAATTTAATGCACTCAAAACAAATGCAACTATGTACTAACAACGTCCAGAGTAAATACTTGTTCTGTGTTATTGGATTGGATTGTGCCTGTTTTACTACCGGGAATATTTATTGTTTTGAAAACAAAGCCAAGTTTTATTGCATTTCCTACAAACAAATTGTAAATAAATCGTTACAGAGTTAAATCTGCTCCATCTGTAAGTGAATTATTGGAAAATACCGTTGATAACATATGCGGAAATTTGTTAGGTGAATAAATATAATTACTTCAAATATCCATTAAAGATGAATCACAAGTCCATGAATTAAATCCATTCTGAACTATTTTAGTTCAAAATAAATATTATTCCGATCGTAGATTGAGTAACTACCTAATGAATGAATGAAGCGCTTACGATTTATTTAAATAAGCACAGAAGTTATTTTTTGAACAAGCTTATGTAATTCATATTACTTTAATGCACTAAGAAGGTTTTTTTAAGTAATTCTGAATCGATCGGTATTTAGAAAAGTCTGTTTATTGATTTTATCTGTTCATTAATATACTATTGATTTACTAACATATATAAATGATGAATCATTTATATATGTTATGCATATGTATACATGCATATATATATATATATATATATATATATATATATGTATAAATAAAAAATTGCATTATAGAACAGCCAATGTTTAGAAATAAAATAATTTTTTAATTAAAATTGTACAGCTTCTAGAATAAAATGTCTTACCAAACAGCTAAAAAAGTAACTAAATAATAATATAATCATACAAAAAATATTAACATTTAACAATTAATATCTGCATAAAAAACAAGAAAAACCACACAATTTATATGAAAAACAAATTAACTAACATTTTGAAACCTCAAATTATACATTTTTGTGTTTGAAAAATTGATAGAATGATCAGTAACATAAAAATGTCTATAGGAAAAAATATCTTCTGAGACCATAATTAGACAAATTTTGTCCTAAAAACTGTAAAATTTTAATTAAAAATTTATTTTATTTCAACGCGTTTGCTGTTAAATAATTAATTAATATGTGACTTCGGAAAGATGGAAAAACAAGTATAAAATATCTACAAAATTTATTTTTGCTAATCTAATATTCTAATTAATATATATATATATATATATATATATATATATATATATATACATATATATATATATATATATATATACTAGCAAACCCGACGAACTCCGTTTCGCTACCAGATGGTTTCGTGAGAAAGATGAAGAAATGTTTTGTTTGTTTTATATTTGAAAAGGAAAAATTAAATTTTATTACACAACAGTAATGAATTTATTTCGATTACAAAAATGAAGTGTTTTGTAGTTGAACTTCTCTAAGTAAATGAAAGTGATTCCGCAAATTATCCGTTTTATTTAAGTGCTCTTCGGTAAACCACATTTTTTGTTTTTTGGTCTGACGTTAACACAAAAAATGCGGATGGTTTCCGAACTCGTGAACAGGCAACGTATAACTGCCCATGTGAAAAACAATGATTTTCTAAATAATCTATTTAAAATTTATCTCGCAAACACTAAGCGATTAGCCTTGCGACTTGTTAATTGTCATTGCGAAAACAAGGCGAACTGGATATTGCAATCGTTTGAAGTCAAACGGAAGACCAGTCAGAATCATTGGTATGTCACCAAATCGCCAGCAATTTTTGAAATTCAGTGAATTCAGTGCGTGTACATCATTATTCTTTGCAGCAAGAATTGCTCGTTGACTTAACCAAACATAATTCTGATAATTCTCACTAATATCATCACTTGAATTTTTAATTACGGTGCGTGAAGTTCCAGCAATTTGCATTGAGGCACGATGCCATGCACCACTAATTTTCTTAGCTATAAACCTTGCGGAGCCCGGAATCCAGCGAATGCAAAATTGTCGTTCGAAACCGATTGAAATCGGTTCGTACGTTCTGGAGTTATATCGTCAGGAAAGAACACCCGACTTATTTTTATATATATGTAGATATATATATATATATATATATATATATATATATTATTTAATACTTAATATATTATAAATAAATATCTTAAATTTAGATGTAGTAAATTTGTTCAATATTTTGCCTTTTATACTTACCATATTAAGAGATGGCAAAACACATTCTTGTAAAATATTGTTGCACAATATTTAGCATCTTTTTGGTAAGCAAGTTATAAATATATCATCAAAATCCTATTAATGGCATCTTAGTTAAAAAACCAATTATAAGGGTCCAAGAAAATTTTTCCTAAATCTTATACCACATAGTAAACCAACTAGTTGCTTGGACATTTCATATCGTTTGTTTTTAAATTATGTTCAAATTGAGCCATACTGCTTATAATGTTTTTTCAAAAAAACGATCCTGGAAGAGAGGTTAATTGTATACATTAAAAAAAATTACAAAAATGCCATATATAATAGTTTTTCAAAGCTCCAATAAAAAAGTAAAATTGCATTATTTTGTTTATTAGTCTTAATATTTTAATCATCAAAAAGTATCACATATAACGAAGAACTTTTATAGAAATAATTTTCGTTATTTAGTTAAATCATTTCTCACTCATTTTAATATATACAATTATTAATAGTGTTATAAGTAAAAACAGTATTAACATTCATACTACTTGCCTTTCCCGATTTTTTTCTTCACTCAAATTATTCGTTATTTATCTATATATTTTAAATAAAAAAAGTTTAAAAAAAACGAAAAATTAATTAGTTAAACCATTTAGACTGAAATTCAAAACATAACAGTTGTGTGAAGTTATATAGGGTTAGAATAAACCCTTATATAGTTATCAATAAACACAAAGCATTAAAATTGGTATATGAAAAACTAAAAGGTGTTTGAAGCAAGAATCTCCTCAAATAAAATTCAGCATTTAATAATGCTAATATCCACTGATCCCATATGACAAAAGTTTAGCTAAAACTGATATTATTTTTTTAAATTTCAATTACATTCATCAAAATTCCATATTATAATATGTTATAACCTTATTTTATTTTGACTATTTTTATAAACGGTCATAGAGATTTTTCAAAATAAAAATTGGTGCACCGAGAATATCAAATCTTCAACACACTATTATTAGAAACATGTTATGTTACCACTGGAGACTGGTAATATAAAATAATTATGTTATCCGAGAATAGTCCCATTAACTTGTTATTAACAAAATTTATTGATATAGGGTCCAATTCTTCTGTAAAATAGACCGTAACATAGCGTTGTTATGACACTGCCAAATAGGACACAGGACACAAAAACTGTCAAATTGTCAAAATTTTGTCCGTTTTCTAGATTAGAATAAAACGTCAATAAAAATGTTATCATAACTATCTTTCTAATGCATCTAAGTCAACAAACAGCAGAAGAAAAAGTCTAATTGCACAGCAAACACATAGCATTTTAACAGTTTTTACTACCAATTTATATGAAGAAAGGAGCGTAACACAGCGTTGCTATAACAACGCTTAGAATTTATTTTATCAGAGTGTTATGGTCTATTTTATCAGAGATTGGCGACATAGTAACCATTGACCAACATCTCTTGCCTGATATATATTGTTATATGTTATTAGTATCGGAATTTGAAGAAAAACCACAGTTATATCCAAATCGAATAAGTTACCTTGTTACAAGAGTAGCTGATAGAAGCCCATTAGTTGATTGATAGGAAACAACTCTGTACCAACTTACCAGCTTTATTGTTACTAACCTAACACGTCCACAGTCCTGTTAATGTAAATACCAATAACAAAGATATTGCTTTAAATAACACAAAAATGGACCAAAATAGTTCATGTTCTCATTTCTTTAGGTGTGAATCCATACGGCGAATATGGGGGTCCCAAAGGATGGAACCTGGTCTCGGGAACCTGGCAAGGTAGCGGCGTCACCGGCCTGGAATTGTTTTCGCCGCTGCGGTCCTGGCTGTCGGCATCGCTGCAGCAAATCGCTTGACTAATTTCGAACGCGCTCTTTGAACAAAACGATCCCTGAAAATACACATATTGTTAGTTAAATTGATCGGTTTCGCCATACATCATAAACGGAATTCGGAATTCATTTATAGATTCTAGAAATTGACTTTAAGTGAGTGAATGACTCTACTTTTGATTTATAAATTATAGGTTTAATGAGCAAACAATAGTCTCTATGCACTGTAGTATAATAATACTGCTACTGTTAAAAATTTTGTTTCCGACGATTTTTATGATTTTTTTTTTGACAGTAAATACCGTAGTCTTATAGATCATACTAAAATATTACTAAAATATTAATTTTGTTTCCGACGATTTTTATGATTTTTTTTTGACAGTAAATACCGTAGTCTAATAGATCATACTAAAATATTACGGCTTATTAGATCAAACTACAATATTACTTGAAATCAATACAATACAATACACAATATTTTTTAAAATTAGACGATTTACTTGGTATAACGATAGAGTACTTGGTCTTAATGAACATACTAAAACATTAAAGTCCTAGGAAACTAGTTCAATTATAAAAATTGTTGATTTTTGAAAATTTGCTTTTAGAAAATACTCCGAGTTTACGTGTTCGTTCGTTTTTAATTATGTATAATAAATCCACTCGGAATATTTTTAATCACTCATAAATTTTTTTATTTTTTATTGATCAAGTCGATTATTTTCACATATCGGGAAGTTCATGTAACTTGCCACAAGGCAAAATACTAATACCAACTAGGTTAGAATTTATATTGTGCATCAAGTTTATATAATAAGAGTCTATAAAAATTGCAATTTTTGGTTTACTATTCATCAATTTGAACAGCTACAGATATCAGAATGGTAAAATACAACCGTCAGGACTATTCAGGAGATATTCTACTAAATTTTTGATAATTAAAAGTTGTAAAGTAAATGATTTCAAATCATGGGGTTTAATAGTAAATTTTATAAACATATTTTCTATATATAATTAATAACTAAGAATGTAAAATATTTATTGACCAGTCACTTTTTGGTAGGTCGGTCCACATAAATCATACGAATTCAATTTTGTTATAATATGATAATTTATTTTTACACTAATTTCTTAATTCATAATCCCATAATATTTTAGGTTGTACATTGAAGTAACTTAAAGTTTCATCAAAATCGTAAAAAAATTAACAACTAGCTCCAAACCAATTATCCAGTTTATCTTCAAAATACGAATCACCATACCCAACTAATATTCTTCGTACAATTTTAAAACATTTTAATTGGTTTAAGTTTTCTGGCTAAAACAGAAAAAAAAACTCGTAATTGCAAAAGTTTTAAAGTTTTAAAATCTGTGGAGCTGTTTTTAAGAAAATGTTAACGAAAAGTCAAATTTTGGCTCACATATAAATTATATATTCTCCTCAGTCGTTTAGTTTGTATATAGAAAAATTCATGATAGACTATTCATCAGAATTTATATTTTTGAAGTAACTATGAATTAGAAAGATTTGATATTAGTTAATATTAATTATTGCAACATAATGTTTTAACAAAATTTAATACATCAAATAATAATAATTGCAAAATCAATTAGAAATATAAATAAAATGCATATCAAGTGATTTAGAATTCTGTTTCCAGTGAAATTT
Organism: Ctenocephalides felis; assembly: GCF_003426905.1. NCBI lineage: Eukaryota > Metazoa > Arthropoda > Insecta > Siphonaptera > Pulicidae > Ctenocephalides > Ctenocephalides felis. Next base: position 16,377,052 of record NW_020539726.1, read on the forward strand.
GAAAAAAAAGTTTTATATAATGTGCATATAATAAAACACGGCTCAGATTATATTATAATAATTATTTATTATACCAATATTGAGTCCACTTTATAATTATTCTAATTTCTTAAATTTATTATAACTATATAACAAACAGAATTCAAATTCTAAAGATATGAATTTTTATATACAACATTATCGCTTATTTAATTTAATGAATATCCTTAATACTTTATTATGACATTTATCAATAAAAATATCTTAAGATTATTTCAGATCAAAAGGTAATAACGTCGATGATTAATCGATCAATGACAACCACAGGTGAAAATCTATGTCTATACCAATCTAAGATTTCTGCGATTGTTATTGATCTAAATATTTCTTTTTTTTTCAATTCAATTTTAGAATAAATCATATGTTGAAAACAACATTTTTTACAAAAAAATAAAAAAAAGTTTTTGTACATTTTAAGATACAGTTAAATAGAAGTTTTAATTGTAACTAAGAGAGGAATTAGAAAAGTTGATTACATCATTATAAAAATCATTCATATATCTATGCCATAAACTACATCAAAATCTTTATATTACATTTCTAAATTAATACACTGTGACATACAAGTTGCAAAATATTTCATATATAAAAAATGTAATAATATTTTTATATTAACGACACACCATATTGTTCAAAAATCAAAAACAATATAGTGTACTCAAACTTTCTTGAAATCTCACATAACTGAAATAACGGTAAACTTTGAAACACTAAAAATTTAGAAAATTTTCAAGAGATGAAAATTTATAATTGGGAATTTTTATTTATAGGTACGATTTTCAAAATGATAGACGTGCGTTTTCTAAATTATAAAACGAATTTAAATAAAGTAAATTGAATGAACATATTCTAATAAAAGCATTGAAGTTATTGCTCCAAATAAATTAAAGATGTATGATAAATATAATGTTATTCTACCATGAAAAATTAATAAATGAATGAAAAATTGCACATGAGAAAATGAATTTTATACCAGAAAAATGGAATCAAATGGAAACAATTACAATTCATCGCGAAGTTTAATAGTGTTAACAACCATTCATTAAAGTTAATAAAAATTAAACTTTATTTTTTTGTTAATTTATATAGAGAAAATTATTTTAACAGTTTTCTAATTGTCAAAAATTTTGAATCTGTAAATAAAGGCTAAAAATGTTCTTGCAAAGCGCTAATAAATTGATATACTTCATATTTATACTATAGTATTCAACATGATTTTTTATATATAGAAAGTAGAATAGCAATTAACTAATATAAAAATATCACATTTTGCCTTAAGTTATAAATAATTCTGCTATAATAAAACGAATAAATTGTTAATGAAGCAGTTCTACTATAAGTTAAATTATGAATCCATACAAAAATGTGGAATGATAGGATAGTTGACAGTAATATTAAACATATATGGAGGTGTGGTCTATATTAAATACCATAATTATCCAAATTGTAGTCATAATAAATTTTATGAAATATTATGTTTTATACTTTGTTTATTTTATGTATGATTAGTATTGACGACACCATGTGTCATCATATTGAAAATTAGTATATAGAATTATATAAATATTATCAAATTATTATATTATTATCAAAAAACTACAAAATAAATTGATGATCATAACATTTGCACGGCGCGAAGATTATTTTCCGAACTTAACTCAAAAGCAAAATTTTTATTAATTTTAACTGTTTCCTATAATTAATAGAATAATAAAATGTTAAAATTTCAATCAAATAATAATTTAGCATGGTAATTGACCAATCTTAAAAGAAAAACTAGTTGCATGTATTACAACTTACAACTATACGATAAAAATATATTTGAATCATGAAGATCTATTTATGCAGGATACTACTTTATAATATACTTCTAATTTTGAATTAATGTCTATGATAACTAAGGAAAATCTTAATTGATGATTAAACTCAAAATTACATCCAACTCTCTTCTCTTCATGCAATAAATTAATTTGAATCATTTAATAAAAAATTGATTAAAATTTATATTTCCTATTATGTGTCAACTACCCTATCAAGAGCAGTAATGATATTTATCGTTTATTTGAAAAGTAATGTAACAAATTTATAGCTAAACATATAATATAATATTTTACAGTAATTTTGAAAAATATTAAATTTAACGATGATATTTTGCTGATATCCAACCGCAAGTGCTTTTTATATTAAAATCTTCGGCGGCTTCGGAAATACTCACGATTCATGTAAATTTTAATCGAGATGTGGACATGAAGAAAATGATCGAAACGTCGTCTATAAAAGAAAATGAAATTTTGGTTGATGTCTACGATTTAGTAAAGATCACAACAATAGCAAAGCTTAAACAAAAGATAGCAGGCGGATTTATCATTAAGGAGATGTATAGGCAAATAACGGCGCCAATAATCTGATATAGAGCGATGTTACGGCAACGCTATGTTGCGGTCCGTTCTTTATATGAATTGGTAGTAAAAACTGTCTAAATGCTATGTTTTGGCGATCAGGCGTTTTAGATATAAACCTTAACCTGAAAACTGTACAAGAGCCAAAAATAAGAATTTTAGTTTTATAGCATAGCATTTTTCTGATGCTCTTCTGACATACATGAAATTAGATTTCATGTGCCTGTTTATACAGAGAATACATAGCATTCTGACAGTTTTCACTACTAATTTATATGAAGAAAGTACCGTTACATATCGTTGCCATAACAACGAAGAAAGGACGGTAACATAACAACGCTATGTTATTATCTATTCTATCGGAAAATTGGCCCCAAAGAAGCTAAAAAAATTAAAAAATTTCTAGGCTACAAAATTGCACAAAAATGCTCAAGCTGCTGAATAACAACATCAGATTTCACTAACAACGTCAGTATGTTTGTATTCCAACTGTTGCACAATTTTGTATTATCAAATAATTAAATCAAATATTTATGTATAGTTCAAGCATGCAGAGATTGAAAGATATCTACTAAATTTGATTGTTTTTTAAAAAAAAACTTTAGCTTTGCAGAAAAGTAAGTTATATACTTAAAAATATCATATGTTGAGATAAAAAACAGAAATACCAGCGAACGAATTTATTTTAGTCTGTATTATGGTTAAATTTGTAAAAAGCAACTTTTCTGATCTGACAATGTATTTTATGCATTCTCGAATTTTCATGATATTTATAATCAAATACTTAAATCGTAACTTGTAATTTATCAGAAGTCCAAAAGAAGTTTTTATAGTGATATCATAGGAACTTATGAAATTCTTACAAGAAAATTTAACTTGCAGATCAGAAAATTATTAGGAATGGACCTTTAATTAAATTATTATGATTCGTATGTAATAGCTTTTGTAAAAAAGTTCTTTTTGACTTTTTTATATTAAACAATTGTTAACGCTTTGCACGCAGTTAATCAATAACACACATAGCCATACTTATCTGGTAAAAATATAAAATTGAATATAATTATAATTGATTTTATTTATTTGTTCTGTTTGTTTGTTTGAAATAGTTCAATTAAAAATATGAACCTTTTTTATCGCAATTGAAACAAATGTCGGAAATACATAATACCCTAGGTTAGAAGACTATGTACTAAATTATATTGTACCATAACATCTAATGTAATAAAGAAATTTGAATAGAATTAAATTAAATTACAAACTATCTGAAAATTAAAAGCTTATATTATTTGCAAAGAAAAATAATATAACATATAATCAAGAAAAACTGCTATAACTAACTATAACTAATAAATAACTCTGGTTAAAATTGGTATAAGGATAGAAATGAAACAAAACATAACCTGAAATGTGATCTATCAGATCTATAAAAATTTAAATAAATTTTTATAGATCTGACAGTTACTTGATATACCAGCTGATATTTTCAACTTGTAATAAAAACTAAAATCTAACTCAAAAATAACTGCTCATTTTTCATTGGCAACTAACAATAAACTAATATATAATCTTACATTATCACAACCTCGAGGAAAAAATAATTTAAAAGTGCCGAAAACATAGCATTATCTTGGCGAATCAAAAACGTGCAGATGATTTCTTGATATTGGAGATAAATGTCGAACCCAAGGATGTCTCCGTAGAATTGAAACCCGAAAAGTACAAAAACGCTTACTTTCTAAAAATATTTAATTTTAAGATTTATCTAAACTAACCGAGCATTGTAAAATGAATGCTATTTAAAGTAGTTTTATTTTTTCTAAAGTGCATTCACACGCACATGACGATTTTCACATAATCAACAATCACTAATGATTTTTCACTTGATTGATCACTAATGATTTTTTTTAATGTATATAGAAATATTGTTACTCAAATTATATCTAGTTTTCTATCTAACATACGATTTTGGCAGAATTTTAATATAATGTTAGTCTTCCATATATCAATCAATAAACGATACAAAAACAATTTATTTATTGGGTTTACTTTGAGTAGATTTATAATTTATTTTATTGCAAAATTGAACAGCAATTTATCTAAAAGTAAGGTCTTTGTCTAGTTCGGGTTAAATCGACTTCGCTTTTGTTCATTGTCTGCAAAAGTAAAAAAAAATATTTTAGTATACTACAAGTGATAGTAGTTAGTTAGATAGTTTAAATAGGATTTTTTAAAAATTTGTTGATTGATTTTATGTTAACGGTTAACAGCCTTGAGTTCGAACACGTGTACTCATTTCAAAAATTTTGAATTTATTATATACGATGTCACAGTGTATTTTAGTTACAATGCGCTTCCACGAATAAAACTTTTAAACATTTAACAATCCTAAATATACTTTTTGAAATCCAACAGCGAATTTAAATAATTTTATATAAATAACTATAAGAACACAGGTTCACAAAAAATAAAAGTTGCCTGTTTCGGATGTGCGACATATGTTTTCTGATGTAGTTTTTATCGCTGAACACAAATCTAAAGTCAAAATTTGGGGTCAAAAATGACAAAAAATTAGAAAAAAAGACAAAATATCCAATCTAGTCATTCTTCTGCATGTTATTTAAAATCTTATAATTACTGTTGTTTCCTGGTCCTTTTTACTTTGAATGACTATATGAGTAGATTGAGACCTAAATCAACTATAAAATGTACAATAGAGCAGTAATTTGCCAACACATTTTCAGATATCCATATTGCAATTATGGTTTCAGATTACCCAGGGGCAACAGGGAGGAAATATTTTTGCAAATTATACAAAGAAAAACTTAATAGATCATGTAGTAAAAACTCAATAGTAATTTGAGGTAAAAGGGGCCAGGAAACGACAAATATTGCAAGTTTTTGATTATTATGCAGAAGAATTACTAGCTCGGAGATTCTGCCATTTTTTTCTAATTTCTGGCCATTTGACTCCAAATTTTGACTTTAGATTTGAGTTTAGCGCTGAAAACTATATTGAAAAAATACCGCATACCCGATTGCTTTAACAAGGATTTAATACTAATATATAAATACTATTTTTATTATAATAATAATTCAACAATTCTATTATCAAGCATTAAACAAATAACAAGAAAAAATCGTATAATTCAAAATTTTCTGATATCAATAATGTATCTAACAAATATAGTTATAAAATATTTTAACCATTTTGAAAAATAGCATTATATATTTTAGTGAATCTGATAGGAAATTTAACAATGTTACGTATGTAGTTATATTCTTTAATAAAATTTGATATTTGCTATTCATTGATATTTGCTGGCCTTTATATTCAAAATATTCTTACAGAAATTCAATTCAATAAATATAAAATTGTTTTATATTATTAAAGAACCGATTCTGCCGCGTAACAGACCAATGTTATGGCAAGGCTATGTTATGAAGAACTTTCCATAGAAATTCATTCTAAATATTGACAAAAACCTTGTGGTTGCTGTGCAGTTAGGCATTTTTCTCAGGATGTCAGATAGATAACCTAACCTAGAAACCGCACAAATGTCAAAAAAACGATGTGACATTGCAGTTTATGTGTAAAACGCCTAAATGCACAGCAAATATATGATATTTTGACAGTATTCAGTATAATTCACTAGCATAATGTATGCAATTTGGAGCGTAATATGGCCTTGCCATAACATTTGTCTGTTATGCGTCCCTAAAGTTAGCAAAAATCGAACTTAAAATTATCGTTGATAATACGGAATTTTGGTATAGCGTTATTGCAATAATGGTATTTGCTCTGAGTTAATTAGTAGAGAACAATAAATATTTTGCTGTATTTAATTAGGAGATTTAACAGGCGTATATTCTTTAAATCGTTGGCTTGGGTTAATATGATGCAATTGAACACATTGGTTTTGTTAAATGTATGTAAAGCTTTATTCGTGAAAACGCAAGATTACAGCTAAGTATCGCCCAAATACTGTTGGCTTACCCGTTCTTCAACGGCAATCTTCCGACTTTTCCATACAAATTCACAAACGGCTATGATGCAGGCTACTCCCATTCCGGCCATAAGAACTACAAAAACTCCGCCAACGTTGGCTAGGCCCAACTCGTTGGCTTGCGAACTGGCTTTTGTTGCCTCTTCCTGAAATTTTATAAAATAAATAGAAAAGGTGTTCAAATTATTTCGTAGATAGTTACACCACGATTTGGTCTTAATGCTGCTATTGTTTTCATCTATTTTAGATACTGTTTAGATATGTTTATAGAAAATATATTTATTTTCAAGGTAAGATCTTCAGTGATTAATGGAGCATTCAGCTATATATTAGGTTGGGCAAAATAAATCCTTTATATTTTCGGTAGATGGCTGTAGGTACAGATTTCTCATGAAGTATCATTCAAACAATTTAAGATTTATGCTCATTGAAAAGGTGACATTTTGCAGTAAAAAAATCTTTTGCTGTTTTTTGTTTTGTGCATTCAGTTGTGAGTTACAGAGTGTTAAAAATGAAAGGGAGAGAAAATTTTACTGTTTTTCTTTGACAAAGACAAAAACGCGAAGCTGAAATTGTAATAGTGTTTGTGGATTCGATACTGAAGAAGCCAATTATGTGCAATTTTGATTTTGTAGATTTCGTTCAGAAGATTTTGATGTCAAAGATGCACAAGAAGATCGGTCGTCAAAAATGTTGATGAAATAGGATGATATTATTAATATTGACAGGCATTTTGGCAGTCGTAACATTGCCTAGAAGCTAAAAATTGACAATAAAACAGTTTTAAACTAATAATTTTTTTTTCTCCCAACGCCATATAACTTCAAATCTAATACCACGAAAATATATTGTAAAATATTTACGTATATGTCTAAACAAAAAATTAACATGGTAATCACATGAAACAGTAATTGCGTAGATTTTGAAAAACAAATCTGAATTTCAATAGAAAACAGTAAGTTCGGTTTTGACCTAAAATAGACTATGGCAAGGCTGACTATGGACTGCTTGACCCGTACGGCTGACATGTGGTATAATATATATTAAAAGGTCTACAGTGACAGCCCTCAATCTATGGAAAAGATATGTACAATTCATTAGACATATAGTACACACGTAAATATTTCGTGCCAATACTAAACGATACATAACAATGAATCAAGCTTTATACATTTTATTAGATAAAATCAAAACAATATTGTTAATTACCGCGCAAGCTCCACCGCCTCGTTTTTCTTTCCACCACCTCCTTTTTAGAATATGCAGTTTACCCTCTTCTTGTAATTTTAAAACTGCATTACTAATGGCAGTGCGATATGGAGAGTCTGAAACAACAAAAATTAGAATACTGCATATATAAACATTTAAATTAATTAAACATTAGAATATTGCATAAGAAAACACTTAATTTACATGGTGATGTACCAGTTTATGCAGTTTCCATTCGTTTTCTATGAAAATTACACTAGAGAACAAACAACAAGAACTGACTGAAAGGTAATTAAAATAATTTTTAGATAAAAATAATATAATAATATTACACCTTGAAATCATATTTCGAGTTTTCATCATTGTAATGCGATCGTTTCGAAGCTTCTTTTGTATGAGTATGACAAATTTTTATTTATTTTTCTAAGTATTAATGTAACAAACTTGTAATGCGATCGTTTCGTAGCTTCTTTTGTACGAGTATAACAAATTTTTATTTATTTTTCCAAATATTAATGTTAAGATATATCGAAAATATTAAGAATCATTTAAACACTAATAATTACATGAATATTTCTCAATTTATTAACAATGACATATTCACTAGTTGAAACTAGTACAATGAAGATATCCTAATATAACACCAATGTTTTTATTCGACGTAATGACCAATAACATTATTATTCCTGTATTATTCTCCACAATTAAAAATTAACTAATAATAAAAATGCGATTATAATAATTATAAAGAATTTCACATTAAGTTACGGTTTTTCATAGCAATAATATTAATATTTGTAACAGTTTCTTAATCTTAATATCGCAGTAGAGTTCAAACTCTAAATGAACATCTTAAAATATTAGAGGTCTGAACAAAGTTGTGGTTTATGTGTCTGAAAGATTTTAATTGAAAACTTTTTGGCTATTTGCTTCATTTAATAGTAAAAGCAAAGTTGAAAATTTCAACTTATCAGCTACTTCTGGATTCTATTTATAAGGTTGAGTATATACTCATATCGGGAAGTTGATGCAACTCGCACCTAGTTAAATATTGTTCTTTTTATGAAATAAATGTATGCTGTAAAGTTCGACAAAATAGCATGTACTATAGAGAGAAAGAGCAAAATGTATTTCTTATTGTAATTTTAATTTTATTATAAATCGGTAAAAATTTTGGTTGGTATCTTGTTAATGCTTTATTCATGTACTATATATTTCTCAAAAAGTTCCAACTTCCTAGTTAGCCAGACAATTATAAATGATTAATAATTTATTAATTATCACTTACTATGAGGCATAGCTATTCCATAGCCTTTACTATCAAGTAATCCTCCGACTTGTGTAAGATCACAATTTCTTTCGATGACGTATTCGATGGACGTAGATTCCATTAAAAATGCGTAGGTGCCACGCCCCCGGACTACGCGTTCTACGCCTTCTACATTCGACGTAGTAAACACTTCAGGTCTTGTTGATTCCATGAAGGACCACATTCTTTGATAGGTCGTGAAATTTGAATCCTAAAATAAGAACAGTTGAACATTGATTTATTTGTTTAAATTATCATGTTTTAAATGATTTCAAAATGCATTACTTTTGTATTTTAGGATAATCGCCAAGCTAAAACTTAAGTTCTCTTTTATATTTTTTTTATTTTCATAAACTCTATTAGATATTATATTTTTATTAAATTTTATGTTAATTTTAAGTTAGACTCTACAGATTTTCATATGTGAAAAGGACCATTAAAGTCTGGACCATGGTAAACGTGTAGACAATTAAAAAGTAAATTGAGTAAAAAAAGCGCAATTTCACAAGAGACAAATTAATGCAATAGTTATACCAACTCTGCTGATGAATATTTCTGACAAAATATCGAATCAAAGTTATTCACAGTGTTATCTCTTATATTTTGCATTGGTTGAATAATGTAGCTATTGTTTATTAAAGACTATTTAATGATAAACATAAGACATTGGACCTGTTTGCCTCCTGACCGTCTCATTTTACCGTGCCTATAGGGTCAAAAGGCACCAGGTGACAAACAGCAAAAAAAACACATTTTTACAATGATGAATTGGTTTGGGAGATTTGCTGAACCTGATCAGAAAGTTGTTTTTTCAATATGTAGTAGAGTTTATATAAAAACCGACATTTCAAAAAACCGGTTTTCGAATTTTAAATTTCCCAGAAAACCGGTTTGAACCGGTTTTCAAATTTTATATAAAAAATCAATTTTTGCTCGAATATTCTGTAATAATAAAAAAAATATATCGGCAAATTTAGTGTGATTTAAAGCAGTTTTTGACCGAATTTATTTAATGTTCAATTTTATGGAAAGTAAACAAATTTATTTTAATTTTAATTAGTAGAACAAAGAAATATTAGTTGATGTGGATTAAATGACTTTGGAAATAATTATTCGTTATTCATGCATCGTTTTCACATATAGGTTATAAATATTTTTATAATAGTGAAATAAAAGAGTTTGAATAAATAAAAATAATACATTTTTAATTAAAAAACTTTTAACTTTTAATTAAATAAAAAAAAATAGATACATATTGATACATAGTTGTTAATGTCAATTTTAATTCTAAAAACAATTAAACAAAACCCCGAGTTTATTCTATTCCGGACAATTTTAATTAATTAATTTCAAATATTTAATTATTTTTTAGTTAAATGAAATATGATTGCTAAAAGCTGAGCACGCCTATCGATTTGTTATTTAGAAGTGTCCTTCGTTTACTCACAAAATTTCGGCAAATTTTCCGTAATAGAAAATACTATCTCACTTGCAACCGAACTAAAGTGTGTTATGATAATTCTGGAAATTTTGTTCTTTTATTTGTGACTTCTAGGGCTAAAAACTCTTTTTTTTTTTTCATTTTAGTAGAGCAATTCACTCTTTCAACAAGAAGTCGCATTGATCTAAATTAATATATCCATTGATATAATAATCTAAATTAATATATACATTAGGCAAAAGATAACACAGAACCTTTTTAGGAATAGTACAGACTGATATGATTCCAAATTTTATCGAACCGATATGATTCCAAGTATCAAAACGCTTGCTTCCATCTAGTACATATATATATATATATATATATATATATATATATATATATATTTGTCATTTTCCATTTATACAATAAAAACCTGTATTTCCGCAAAAACGCCGGTTTTCGAATTTCATAATTTTCGTCAAAAAAACCGTTTTTGAAAACCGACAAACTTTAAATCTATATAAATAGGCTGTGATATAGTTTGTTTTGCTTTCAGAGTATAGTTGCTCAAAATTCAAATTAAATCTTTATGCCCTTATACAATTTTAGTGTTAGTGCTTAATTAATTATGATTATTGCCAATTTATGAATAATATATTTTACAGTTGAAAGAAAGTATAAATACCTACAAATGAAAAATATTGTTATGCGTCAAAATAATGCAATATTTTTTAGGTTTTTTGTATTATTAACATGGGTTGTATGCAATGCAAATATTATTAATTTTATGTTTTTATCAAAAAATTTATTGTTTTATTATTTCAACTTATTTTATAATTATTACTTAAAGTGTTCTTATTGCTCATATTTTAAATTTCGCAGTTTTTTTAAAGATTGTAATTGATTTTGAATATAATATACAAATTGAAAACAAAACATTGAAACTGTAAAAGGATGGAACAAATTTTTTTTCAAGGCGGTAGAAAGAGTACATAATGAGCTTTTTATGATACAAAAATATTAATAAACACCAAAATAGTATTATAAAAATTAAAAATTCATATAAAATATAGGCAAAAATACAAAAAATAACAAATTGTCAGAAATAGAAATAAAAATAACAGATTGTCAGAAGACAATCTCAATGGTATTTGAATGTTTGAGCGAATTATTGGAATAAAAAACATGTTAGTACTAAAACTTTCTGTAGGGTCAGATTCATATCTTTAAGTTTTTCAAAGGTTTCTGAACATTTTGGCATACCTTAGAAAAAATGGATGTATGTGTGTATGTGTGTGTATGTGTGGATACAAATTTTTGTCGACGATTTCGGGAACACCGATCAACCGATTTAAATAATTCGAAAAGCATTCCATTCGTATTGATAAGAAGACGTGCCGATTGGTTTTTGGCGAAGGCAGGTCTAGCCGTTTCGAAGATACGGGGCAAAAAGTGACAAAAACGGTAACTCAGTTTTTAAGAGAACGGAGCGCCCGATTTTAATAATTCAATTAACAAATGTTAATTGGACATATGTATATCAAATTATCAGATTTTTTAGAGATTTCAATAATGTGTATACATTTTGATATACAAGATTTTTAATTACGGTACGGGAAGTTCCAGCCTTACGGCACGATGCTAGTTTTAATATTAAATTCCACTTACTCTGAAAAATGAAGCCGTCGATCCTCCGGCCAATGCACCGTATTTGATCTTGGTCTGTTTGGCTAAATCCTCGGCGCTTTCTATCGGCGACTCCATGCGCTCGACAGTCAGGAACGCCGCCAAGTTAGCGGTGTACGAGGAAATCATGATTAATGTGAAAAACCACCACATTCCGGCTACCATTCTTGTAGATAAAGCTCTGAGACGTGGAAAAATATGAATATATTAGCATTGTCTAGATGGAAGAAATTCTTATATATTATCATGCAAATGTCTTAAACCGAAAAAATATTACAGCAGACAGAAGTAATAAGCATGACACCTTTATAACATATCAAAAGTCATTGTAATAATACTATTGGTTCATAGATGTATTTTCAAATATCTATATGTATGGTATATGTATATTGTTTTATTTTAACAAATTTGCCAGACATTTACTGATGAAATCATTATGCTCAAGCTCAAACGTACATAGGTTTTGTTTAAATTTCACCAAGTCTTAATTAAATAATTTTTATTTTGAGCATAAGAAATTGTTCTACTATTTCTAAGATACTATAATAAAGAATATTACATTAAAATATATCTAAAAGTGCAACTAATGTACATAAGTTTCACTAAAAAGGTTCAGTAATCAAGGTAAAACATCTCACTTATGACAGTAGCATAAAAATGAGTATTATATTTCATTATTAATAATGTGAGTAAGTAGTATATTAAAAAGTATAAGCAACCCGATTATGAGATTAGGATACAAGATTAATGCAAAAAAATAAAGACTTTGAAATAAATGGAAGGACATCATGAAAATTTTAAACTCTTGCTTGTGGATGTGCACTTAAAGTTTTAAGATTAACTGTAAAAAATTAATTTAGGAAAAATGACTTCTGCTTCAACACACACACACATATACAATGTATATATATATATATATATACATATAGTTAAAAAAATGTTTCAACAGCCCATTCGTCGAAATTAAAAAAATATGTTAAGAAAAAATAATTTTCTCTATTATACGATTTAACATTTGATGTGTGTCATATTTCAGTAATAATAATAATTTATTAATAATTTTTTTTTGACGGAAATTATCATAAAACCTTAATTATTAGAAGAAGGAAATTATATTATTTAAATGCATAATAGAGCAAAAAATGAATCTTCTCCGTAAAAGTGACAGAACCAATATGATCAAGGTAGATCTACATGTAGGTCAATGTCATCTACATTGTGGATAATAAAAAAAAAATTTTTCCTTAACTTCTTTTACATTTCGACAAATGGGCTGTTAAAACATTTTTTTCAAATATGTTTCAAGGTAAAAAAAACTATCAATATATTACTATCTCGTATGCTAGAGAGTTTGGTATATTATAGTATATAAAGTGTATATAGAAACAAAATGTATATAAGTCTATAAATTGTATATAGAAAAGATCTACAAAAAATAATTTCAAGTTAATAGAAACATGCATTAAATTTCAACTGTATTTTAATTGTAACTGATTAAAATTACTGAGCTTATTCTACTCTTATTAATTGAAATTTGAATATTTTTGAAGTTCATCTTATATTTGTTATATTAAACTTAATACTCTAATGTGCTTATCACAAATTATTTGGAAAAAATAATAGAAAATTTCAGAAAACTATTTCTAGTATATGATATACAAATAACTGAAATCTAGTTTAAAAGAAATTTATAAATAATTCATTACATATATTAGAAACTAACAAATGGGTTACATTCAAAACTATAGCTAACAATCATCTAACTTTATGTGTAAATATTTGAAACAAATATTTTTAAAAATTGCTCTTCCTACAGTATATTACAAACATGCACAAATCGTCATTATTCAACAAACCACAATTAAACACATCTTACCTTTAGAAACTCCATAATTTTGTACCATAAACTTTAATTAAATTTTAGACTGAATGATTTGAAGCAATAAAATGCATCAATAAAACTAATCTAGTGGATTAAATGAGGCAATAAACTTCTAAAATTCGTTCAAATAAGTTGATTTTGCTAATGCCAGTTTTATGGGTAATTATTCAAGATAATGAATATTCATATTCGTTTGTTAACGATCGTAAATTTCAGTTGAAATTTAATCGAAATATATTAACAAAGGTACTTCGTTAAATTGTGAGATATAGTACAAATCTACATATCTATTTGATTTTTATATAAGTGAGTTACTTATAATTTTAAATTGTACATGGATTACGAGTTACCATGTCGTTGATTACGAGTTAAAAATGTTACTTAAGTTTTATTTTAAAGAGTATTTTGAATATGTTGACTATATGAAAACTGCTGAAAAGTTTCATTCTTTCAAAATTGTAGAACATACTCGACGAAGAAAATATTTGAAGGAATAGGTAACTGAACGTAAACATTATCTGATACGTAATTATTTTTTAGAAAAAAATTGTAAATTATTATTTTTTTACTTGTAAAATGTCATAAAAATTGTTATTGTAACAAATTATAGTTATAAAACTTAGACACATATTATGGTTATATTACCTTATACCTCTGTTACCTACCTGTAAAAGTAGATTTCCGTTCCAACTCTGAATTAATTTTCTAGATTCATCTACTCATCAAACTATTATTAACTATATCTAATAGCGTTATTTATAAAGCCATTCGCCAATACAAAATCCCAAATCTGTTAAAATCTTACTTTGGCGATATATCGCAACCCTGTTGCATGAGCGATCCGATGGTGAACCAGAGCGAGTTCATCAGTGAGAACTGATTATTTTCCTGATTGTTTGTCTCGTTTCCTGGACAAGATGGATGTTGAGTACTTTCCCATTCGTAGGGGCTGAACCTAAAAACATGACCCAGACACAGAGGTACAGAACTACCGTGCAGAAGGCAAAGGTAAGAGAAAGTTTGAGAACATAAATAAAGTTGGATCTTCGGTGAACTTGGTGAGAATATCGTGGAATGGTAATGGCAAGCATTTTTTCATGATATATAATGATAATAATAATATTTAATTTGAAAATAATAAAAAATAAAAAATATATAAATAATGTGCTATATTCTTCTCAAAGACAATCAGGCGATGAGATTATATAATATAGTGATATTTATTATCAGATGAGATTTTATAAAATGTTTATAAAGAAATTATTAATATAACTCTCATAAAAATATATCACGTAAAAAAACAAACTATTATGATCACTATATTTTGAGAACGAACTATTTCGACTAATATATTTTAGAAATTGCAAAAGTGCTCGGAGCTATTCAACTTCATCATTTGAAAATTGGCGAGCAAATATCTCCATAAAATTTAGTATCACATATGAACTATTTCAAAAACTACTTTTTTTTGAAGTAAAACTTCTTCAGGCGAGACTAGGGTAAATCCGTACAAATGCAACGGAGTGCCAATGTTTCGTCATTCGCTCTCGATGACATCATTTCTATACGGGTCGATTGTGATTAGTCGTCGTGTATGTGAATACAGATCTGTCATTGTATGCGTACCGACATCAACGTTGTATGCGTACCGATATCAACAAAAAAATCGGTATAGATAAATAATTATTTTAAAGTTATATCGTAGTACAAATCTTGATTTAATGAAAAATGCCTGAATTAGAAGAATATTTTACCCTGTTACTTGAAGATAATAAATTGTGCCGTGAACTAAATGCAAGTGTATTGATTAGAAATTATTTCTATATTATTCGTAGTTTATATAAATCTTAGTTATTAAAATGGAAAACATTTTTATAGGGAAGATAGATATTACATCTGCTCAAAAAATGAAATTGTAACGGCAGCAAAAAAGTAAAAAAAAACAAGCAGTCAATGAATAAATATTAATTTTAATTACATGAAGTCTCAAACACACTTGCATGATGAGTAAAATTGTGAAAATAATATTTCTTTAGGCGTTGTTTAATATAATCCACTGTGTGAACGAATATTATAGAATTTATTAATCAGCAATTACTTCATTTCTCTAATAAAGGTTCATTTATAAATGCTAATTACAATGACAAACCGATCATGTCATATTTGAAGTATGACTTTTATTACATTATTGTTTTCAAATATTATAAATAATTTTAATGCTAATATAAATATATAATTTATAATTTATTATTATATAAATATATATGATCATTGACAATAATAATTGTGAGCATCACGAGTGTTACCATATTACAAATAAACATTATTCAAAATTGTTATATGATGTATTTATTTTTAATTAAATGCCATCTAGTACAGTAGCAAATAAGTTTTCTTTTTGAATATGCAATCTTTATAATTCATTATGTAGTATTTCATGTAGAAATGATATAAAACAAGACTGCGAACTAAATATTCAGAATGTGATATGGTATTACAAATATGAAATATAGAATACATTTTATAAAAATTATTAGATTGTATTTTAATTCCCATGTAAAAATTATATACATTAGATCTTTACACTTAGAAATTTGAAGGTAAAACGGAAATGATACTGTGTTTTTAAAATTTAGTTTTTATACATAAATACAAAAAATTTCGAACTAATCTTCTTAGAAATAAAATGCAATGATGTTAAAGGATATAAATTAGACTTGGTAAATCGGTAAGTTGAATTTTTATATATTTAAATGTGCCATGTAAAACGAAATAATTTAGAGAACAAAATATTTTAAATAAAATATTTCTTACAAAAAAATGAAGTACGATTGAACACCTATGAAACATTATATTGTAATTTTAATTCAATGTAAAAATGTTATAGATTTGCGAGCACGGCAAAATTGGAACTGTTTTTGTTAAATTTTGTTTATACTAATTTATGATCTTAAAACTTATGAATTAAAATAAATTGTCATATTAAAGTATAAAATGTTATTTTCATACTAGAATAATGAATGAAAAGAATGAAAAAAAAGTCTTGATTTTGAATAAAAATAAAATTTGAATATGATATTAAACTGAATTACTACAATATTATTATCTACCATTACAAACATTCTCGATATTCTCCACCATCGTAATGCAATACATTTAGATATCTGCATAGTTAACATGCTAGAGAGAAAGAACCTAAAATAGTTCAAAATCATTTCATAGCACGCAGAGCAAAATGCCTAGGAAGTAGGGCAACCAATTTGGCAATAATTGGCGGCTTACTTGGGCAGCAAGTCGCAACTTTGTTGCATCAGTGAACCGATAACGAACCAAAAACAATTCGGCAATGTGAATTTATTGTTCCCAGAGGGATCGGCTGGGCCTGCATTTGGTTCATGAGTCGAGCTTGACCATTCGTACGGTGAAAATCTGTATGTGCGATTATAATTTGAAAGTCTAATCTAAGCACGGAATTTTATAGGATCGCAATAAATTATATAAATATTGAAGATAAAAGTTAACTAGCATATTGTAATTTATAACAACACAGTATAGTTAAAATATTTTTTCATAAAATTATGTGCGAATAAAATATTTTGCATATTTGTATTATTAATTCCAACTAATGGTAATGCCAAACTTTACTTCAGCAAAAAAATTGAAAATTCCGATTAATGTCAATGCCAAATTATATTTCAGCGAAAAATAATAAAAAATTGCATACTACAATTCGCAGCAACACTGTACAATTTTCTGAATTTTGAAGAATATAAATGACAAATTTTACTTTTACTACGGCAAAATATTATAGAACGATATTTCATAAATAATTTATCGATTAGTTATTTTACCCTATATTTTATAACTCTATAGATATAGTTCTTAGGTGAAAAATACCAAGGTTTCATGAATGCTATCCTTTGTTTGAATTATTTAAAAAATAAGCCTATTAAAAAAGCATTAACGACATTTATACACCATTATAAGAAAAGTGAAAAACTTATATTTTATGAGAGGTGTTCACATAAAATATATCTATTTAACATTCATCAGATCAAAAATATTTTTTCAAAATGTTAATTCATGATTACAATATTGATCCACTACTTGAAATTATGCGAATGGTTTTATACTTTGTTACGTAACATTTTTAACTAATGTCATCTAGTTGAAAAATTTTATAAAAAGAGCCTTTATATGTTAAATTACCCAAGTCCACAAAAAACGTTGTTTGTATTAGATGTGTGGTATATATGTTTTTCAATGTAGTTTTTACCGCTGAATACGATTCTAAAGTCAAATTTGGGGGTCAAATGACACAAAACATTTTTTTAAAAAAAACTACAAAATCTCCGATCTAGTCATTCGTGTGCTCGATAAATAAAATTTTATAATTTCTGCCATTTCCCTGCCCTTTTTACCTTAAATATTAAGTATTCACTTAAATGATCTATTACATTTTTTTGTAGAATATAACAGTAATTTGCAAACTTATTTTCAGATATACATTTGCAAACATGTTTGCAGATGTTTGCAAATTAATGTTGAATTATATGAAAAAAGACCATGGATTATTTAATTAAAACTTAATTGCAACTCAATAGTCATTGAATGTAAAAACGGTAGAAATTATAAGGTTTTAAGTATCATGCAGACAAATTACTAGATAGGGTATTTTGTTTTTTGAAGTAAAACTTCTTTAGGCGCGACTAGAGTGTAAATCCGTACAAAATCAAAGTAAGTGCGTTACGGCCGAGTCGAGTGCCAATGATTCGTCATTCGCTCTCGATGATATCATTTTTTTATACGGTCGATTGTGATTGGTCGTCGTATATGTGAATAGAGATCTGTCGTTGTATGCGTACCAATATCAATAAGAAAATCGCCATAGATTAAACATTTTAAAATTTCATCGCAGTACTAATCTTGATTTAATGAAAAATGCCTGAATCAGAAGAGTATTTTACCCTGTTTCTTGAAAATAATAAAACAAATTAAACATTTGTGCCATGCACTAAACGTAAGTTCATTGATTAGAAACTATTTTTATATTATTCGTAGTTTCTATAAATCTTTGGAGTTATTAAAATGGAAAATATTTTTTAGGCAAGACAGATATTACAGCTGCTAAAGGAATAAGATTATATCGCCAGCGAAAAAGTAAAAAAAATACAAGCAGTAAATGAATGTATGTTAATTTTAATTACATGAAGTTCTCCAAACACTATGATGGGTAAAGTTGCGAAAACAATATTTGTTTAGGCGTTGTTTTAATCCACTGTGTGAACAAATATTATAGAATTTATTAATCAGCAATTACTTCATTTCTCTAATGAAGGTTCATTTCTAAATGCTAATTACAATGACAAACCTATCATGTTATATTTGAAGACTTTAATTCCATTATTGTTTTCTAATATTATAAATATTTTTAATGCTATTATGAATATATAATTTATAATTTATTTTTATATAAATATGCATAATGGTTGAAATTAATAAATGTGTGCATCATGAGTGTTACAAAATTTCTAATAAACATTATTCAAAATTGTTTTCTGATGTATTTATTTTTAATTTAAATGCTATCTCGTACAATAGCAAAAAAGTTTTACTTCAATGGCGTGTGAACCTTACGCGCACTCTTTTCTTTATTTTTCTTTAATTTTTTACTATTTAACTTTCAACTTTTATTCTAGATTTGTATTCAGCGGTGAAATCTACATTAGAAAACATATGCCGCAAACCAATTTAGAAAACCTTCTTTTTCAGGACCTGTGTTATCGATCGTTTTGTTTTATAAATTTTTCAAAATTTGTCATATATGGAGGTAATCACTTAATATATATATATATTAATCATATCCAGATTATAAACACCAATTATAAAACATTAAAATAAAGTATATTTTTTCTTACCGAGCTAGTATGAAAAGAAGCACTGAAACTCCCAAGTAGGCTGTTGCCATATAAATCCACACATCAAGCGACAATGGTGACAAGAATGAGAACAGATTTGGTGGTTGTTTTACTGGTTTTCTGTACAACACACTGATTCCGAGATTCATGAAAGGCATAGTAAAATCCACGACCTATAAAATAATATTTTAGCTGTTAGATTATCAGTTTGCAAGAACAAAAAACATAGTTGTTCATACAATTCATCAACATCGTTTTTACAAGTAGTAGTCAATAGAAATCGAATCTCAAACGAATAAAAACTTGTTGTTGATTTTATTGTCTCATGGAATTTCTCGTTCTAGCAAACAATGAATGAATTGTCAACATAAAGAAATCGAATTGAATAGAAGCTGTATCAGATAAATGCATTCGTTAGTATTTTCAGAAAACTTTGCTATGATTGAGAATTGGTGATAGACTTCAAATCCAATTAGGTAATGTGTAGTAAATCAATTGGTACATTTTAACCACATTAGTTTATGAATACTTGATTATTAAATAAAATAAAATATAAGTAATAATAAATAAATAAAATATAATTAATAATAATATAAGTAATAATTCTTGACAGTAAAAAAAAATCATGCAAATGAACATATACGTACAACTTTATAAAAGGTTTTGTTCATAAATGACTTCATAATGTTCTATTCATAATTTTATAAATGGCGTACCAAAACGTTTAAAAATTGATGTTTGTATGAGCTTAAAAATATTTAAGATTGTATATAAACTATTTTATAAAATGTTTCTTAGTCACATCGTGCAATAAATGACTGAATATTATGATTTTATGGTTTTATAGTAAACAAATACATAATTACGAATTTCGCATAGATTTTTTCAGGTTATAATAATATTAGTTAATAATTCTAGACAGGAAAAAAAGTCATCGAATGTAGTACAATTTCTTGCAAATCATTTAAGAAAAATGTTAAAAACTTATTTTTTTTTAATGTTTCTTGGCCATGTCGTGCGATGTGCAAATATGTCATAAATAATTATAAAATAATTTTTTTTTTTATTTATTTAACTCTATTACTACCAGTAAAAATCATATCATCGGATATAGTACGATTTCTTATTACTAAAAAAAAATCCTGAAATCGACTTAAAATAACTTTTGTGTATAAATTGGAGAAAATAATTTATAACTTACTACATTTTATGAAGAAGAATTTTTAATTAATTATTATGAATAAATAGAGGAAGTTTAGCAGACGATGACTGAAAATGAAAAGGTATGGGTTGTGCTTTTTTGTTTAAAAAAATAATCTGAATGTAAAAAAAATAATCAAAATTATCATTACTAAATTAGTGATTTAAGCATTACAGAAAAATCAAAATAAGGCACGTTCTCTTCACTTTTAAATAAAGTACTGCATCCCAGAAAAGGTTACGAAAAATTGTAGAAGTAAATATATAACAATAACACATTAAAAATAAAAGAAATTAAATTTAGAAGATAAATAAAATGAACGTACAAGAAGTAAAGCATTAACTATCAAATAATGAATTATTCAAATGTGAAAATATTGTATGACATTGCCTAAAATGTTATATAGATCTCAACATATAAATGAGATATTTGAACATGTAAAAATTATAATATATATATATATATATATATATATATATATACATGTAACAATTATAATATATTATATACATATGTATATATACGAGGTGTGTTCAAAAAGAATTACTAATAATTAAATTTCGCGGGTCTGGAGTGTCTGATTGTCAAAATTTTCTTTTTATTGTGTTGGTATACATGCCCCTAAAGTATGATGAAATTTTCAGCTATATTCACTGTTTACTTTGTCTGTGGTAGTCGCTAAGGTTCGACGTGTTTTTCTGAGCTCGGCGATTTTTACAATGGAAGAATTGAAAAGTCAAAGAATTTGTATTAAATTTTGCGTAAAAAATGAAATGAAGTGTTGCAAAGTGCAAAAATTCACCAGATATGGCTCCGTGTGACTTTTTCCTATTCCCAAAGTTGAAGAGACCCATGAAAGGACGGCGGTTTTCCTCGATTGAAGAAAATCGCTGAGAGTGCTCAAGGACATATCAAAAAGTGAATATCAAGGGTGCTTCGAAAATTGGAAAAAACGCTGGCATAAGTGTATTATATCTGGGGGGGGACTACTTTGAAGGGGACCACATTAATGTAGACGAATAAATAAATATTTTTTTGAAAAAACGAAAATTCCGGGTACTTTTTGAACAGACCTCGTATATATATATATATATATATATATATACATATGTATGTATTATTGTGTATTTTATAAAAAGTCAATTATGATAAAGTTCGATGCTCGAGTAAAACTTCATTAATAAGGCGAGTGTGAACAGAATTCGAAATGTATCCGTACTTGATGATGTCTGCTCACGTTACCCAATTAGTAAAAAGGTTCACAACAAAATTAATTCAAAGGCATAATTACCTGTTCCCTTTCATAAGTGATCGTCAAATCAGCAACTGCCAAATCAGCCCTTTGCTCTAATAGCTCCCTCATCATTCCGTCCCATTCCCTTGTTTGTTTATTATATGACCCGTACCTACCATCGGGTGCCAAACGAAATGAAAAATTGAAACCTAATATTTTTGATATCTCATAAATTAAATCTACGGCGTATCCTTCGAATTGGGCGTTTCCACTTAGCTTTTCCGATGAGTCTTTGCGCATACAGTATGGTGAACTCTGGAAAGGAAATGATAAGAATAGTTATGTGAAAAGCTTTTTTATATAGTTTTTAGGGACCACGTCATTTAACAATTTGAAGGTCGAAGCATAGGATACTAAAGCATAAAAGCAAAAGTTTGAATAGTAAAAAGTCATCTATTGAGAAGGAAGGAAAGTAAAGGTAAATTAGAAGTGGAGTTCACATGCCACGGATGTTCGGACACCAAAAATTATTATGTTGATTTTTAGTATTTTTTTAGTTTAAAATTATATTGTCAAAATATAGAATGGTACAACACCGGGATTTCTTGATTCCGAATACCGGGATTCCGGACGATATTTGTCCGGTATTCAATACTGGTATTTATACAAAAATACCGGTATTTCGGGACTACCAGTATTTTGTTAAAAATTGAACTAACGCAATACACATTCACAAGACTTACACTGTGTATGTGTATTGCCAGCTCGGCTCAGCCACGTATGACACATCGACAAGCGGCAAGTTAAAGCAATTGTTTATATATTATATACGATAGCTACCCAATGAATAGAACCCATTTATAAAAAAATATTATTCGACGTGTATTGTTCTTATATCTTATTCGTTATCAATAATTTTTAAGCAAAATATACAATCGACACGATTTAATTTTTCATGTTGTATATTTTCTTGTCAATCATTCGTATTTATTTATTATTTTAATATAACGACAATTCACTAAGTCAAATCATCGAATGATAATATTGGTCTTGGTGGTGGATGACCTATTTCTTATGCGTACATTGCAGCTCCTTAGAAATTTTTTATATCTAATTGAAATTTGATTATGATCTAAATACACTAAACGTGGGTACAATTGTCGACTAATAATGTGCTTCTATTATTATTAATGTATGGTATTGACATTACGAAAACACGAAAGCATTTAGGAAAATTTATGTACCCCAAAGTCTGATGATGGATCTTTGATAAAATCAAAAACAAATGATTGAAATTATATCATTTGCATAGGTTTTAATTGAAATTCGTAAGTCGTGCAAAATGTTTTTTAAAAATGTTACAAATGATAAATCAACTTAAAACTGAGTTTTTTCTTATTTTGTACCATAACCATCAATAATTATTGCTCTCTATAAAAGA
This sequence comes from Ctenocephalides felis, assembly GCF_003426905.1. Lineage (NCBI taxonomy): Eukaryota > Metazoa > Arthropoda > Insecta > Siphonaptera > Pulicidae > Ctenocephalides > Ctenocephalides felis. Next base: position 16,400,797 of record NW_020539726.1, read on the forward strand.
ATAAGCATTTTATAATTATTTTGCGTGTATAAACATTGTACTGCGTTTCAACTGTAATGTCAGATTAATAATATATTTTTGATATTATAACAAAATCTAAAGTTAGTATTAATGAGATACGTGTTAAATTATTTACAAATGAAATTAGACACAAAATGAATGTTATCATTTATTATTAATGTGACTAAAATGCAAAAAATATGCACATAGAGACAGAAATCAAATTTAATCAGCAAAATCTTGAGACATTTATGATTCGAAAATTTTGTTTGATGTTTAGTTATCATTTAGTATTAATATGACTAAACACAAAAGCTTTGAAATGAGAATTTTAAAACTCTAAATTAGAGTACACAACCAGAAGCAAAAGTTCATGAAAATCTTGAGACTTAACTTTTTATGAAAAACTTATGTTGTCCAAAAATTTTATGTAAATTAGTAATTCTTACATACTGTTGATATGTTGATAATAGTAAAAATTCTATTTGACTATTAAAATTATTACAGAACCAATGCGTTCAGAGCTTTTACTTACTACGTATTTTTTATTATTTTGTCATTTATTTTTTTTATCATTTTTGACTTTGTTGATAGTACATTGACCATTTTCAATTACAATTATTATGCAATATTTTTTTATAATTTTATGTTTCTAGATTTAATAAAAGTTATAAACATAGGGCTCCATATATTCTTATATCTGACAATAATAGTTATAATTTTAATACTAATAAAATTAGTTGAAAGAGAGATTTCCAATTTTATTATCTGCTTCCATAATTTCATGAATAATTATAATAATTATAATTATTATGGAAGTTAATAAATATAATTAGTTATTTATTTGTAGTTAGTTATTTTAAAGATGGAGAAGTGTTAATTATTATTGCAATGTCAATTTGTGGTTGAACACATGCAAAATTTTAATATATTTGTAAACATTATTAAGTATTAAATAAAATATTATTACTTACCAATATAGTCGTAACAATCAAAGTTCTATTCTGTAATATCTCACTAATTTCTTTTTGCGATTCTCTATATGATCTCGTGAAATTCACACCTTGCGTAGAATTCCACGTTCCAATTTGCCGCAGTCCATCTTTACTCAATTCCACGATATCGAGAAGAAAATCGCTTCGGAAACCTTGATGATCAAATTTGATAACACCTGTTAATCCTCGCATCTCCACCTGTAAAGCATATGTATCAAATACATAATCCAAAAGGGAAAAATAATAAGAAATCTATCACAATTTTATCTTTCTCGAGCAATATTGTTCTATTTAATGCAACCAGCTAAGGAGGACATTGCTATGTCTTCTGATGTACTAACAGTGCTAATTTGATATAATTAAACTGTAACTACTTATCGAACAATTAAATCACTGTAACCAATTTAAACACATTATCTCAACTAGTTGTGAGTAGCATTTTGCCTCAAGGTAAGTTTTACTAAATTTCGTATACAACATATAGTCAACTGAATCAATGTGAATTTTATTTTCAGCTATTTAGGTAAAATGTTAACCTTAATTTATGGCAATAGTAAAATTTTGGTCTTTACTAAAAACTGATAATGCGAATTTCAAATGATGTCTTTGAAACATATGTACTTATATTATCTGTAATTGTATAAATTTAATTAATTTGATCTACACATGCCATTTCATCTGTTTCAAGTTTTAAAAATGTAATTTGTAAAAATGTAATTAAGTGTTGACGCCAACTGCAATCAGTAGTGCCTAACACGGTACGTTCATATGCCATGGCATATATTCTGATTGGAATCGCTTAAGAGCGGGACAAAATTTCAAACTTCGGTGAAATTTTATTTTTTCAGAATTTGTTGATTTCTAACGCATTCTACTAATTATAAAAAAATGTCTTGGGTGATCGTCGCTAAATTTTATCGAGTTACATCGAATGGCGATGTATAATGGCGAATCGATCGAGCCGTTTTTGAGAAAAAACTTTTTCCAAATTTGGTCTCATTCGATTCAGAATGACTTGAAACGCGTAGAAAACATATAATTAGCGAATAATTTTTTTTTGACGAGAACAAATTTTTTCTTCTGAATGTTGAACACACAACTTTTTTGACAGGGCAACTTTCACAAATTTTCAGCTAAATTGTTGCTGAATTGTATAATATATTTAAAATACGAAAGTTGGTGCTACATAAAGATGCCAATTTATAATTCAATTTTCAATTGAATAGAGAGTTTTTCATTATTTCAAATATTGCCTGCGATTATTAGGTATATAAGTATTATTTTTTCAACGAATTTTTGAAAACTATTTTACGGCGAAATACAAATTGTGAAAACATTCAAATTTGTTGCGCAGAAACTTGTATGGAAAATATTTTTATGGTATTTTTTCATGGGTGGTAAATTTCGTTTTTAGATGTAACTCGATTTGTTTATTATTGGAAAATTTATTTTGATACCATATACAATTAAACTGTTACATAAGCATTATTATTACTATTATTCTGTAAAATCAATTCATCATCTGATATTGACAGCAGTGAAATGTTCGACACGAGTTCACAAACAGATTAATAAAATATATATAGAATTTTGCTATATAATACGTATCATATAATTGAATTATTTGAACAGTTTGGGGATAAAATAGAAGATTAGTATAGATGACGATTAATACTATCAATTCATATACACATGGATATATATATATATATATATATATATATATATATATATATATATCAATGGTAGCCAGTACGTCAAAAACTGACAAAGTAAATATTTTAATCAGTAAAGATTGAACCAAGAAGATTGCACAAAAAATTACTTATAATTTTTAATTATTATTAATACATAGATAAACAAGTTTATATGCATGCAAAACAAATACCATGTAGAAACAGGATAAATTTAAATCACATATTTTTTATTATATTTTTGTCATATAAATCCATATATATTCTAGATTTGAACTCCTTTAATGCAGATTATTTTAAAACGTCCGGTACTAGGTTCCATTTTTTAAAATCATATTTTTGTTACCAAAGTTTGATTGATAGTATTAATTATTTTTTAGCAAAGGTTGGTTTTTGTTAATTTAGTTTGATTTATAACTTTGTTATCGAACATAAGTTATAATTTAATAAACATTTCGTAAAATATTTTTTGATTTATTTATAAATATTTGTGCGTGCCCGGCACTTGGGGACTTCCGCTTAATTTTCTCCACATTGCACCTGGTTGATCTGCAACTTTGTTTGCAATTTGAAAATCTGAATACGTGTTGGCTAAATACAGTTTTAGTCTAAAAAAATCCAATAGATCATTTAATTGAATCAATTGTTATTCAAGATAGAAATGGCCAGGAAATGATAAAAATTATGAATTTTTAAGTATCAAGCAGTAGAATTACTAGATCGGAGATTTTGTCGATATTTTAATTTTTTTTTTATTTTTTGTCATTTAGCTCTTAATTTTAACTTTAGTTTCGTGTTCAACGGTAAAAGCTACATATGTCGCACGACCAATACGAACAACTTTTTTTTGTTTTGTGGACCTGTGTAATTATACAGGACAGTAGTGATGATAAATGAACATTATCAATAAATTAATTGGATACATTTTGTGAGACGGAATCAACGGGTTTCTAAAAATACTTTGTATGCCGATTAACTGGGATAATCATCAATCAGTTCTTGTATTTTTGGAGTTAATTTCATTTCCTCATTCATATGTTTCATGCTACAAACGTGTCTAATTTTCCCTGTTTTATCCGTACCTATGTACAAAAATAAATTCAATGACATCAAATATTCATTAAATCCTATTCCGATAATACTCACAATTTTCATGTAATTAATTAAACTGTACCCATGGGGCCACGTATCTTGCGCATCACAGGACAGCGGCTGAATATCAATTTGTTGACTCGTGTCCAAGTCGTGAAGGGCTTTTGCAAACAGCAAAACAGCATCGTACATTAACGCAGTTTCCGCCTGCAAAAATAGGTTCCATGTCGAACAATATTTACCGATTTGATATATATGGGTGAAATACAATTCAGGAAAAACATATTGGACTTACCTTGATCACTGTCGAGTTTTCCTAAAACAAATAAAAAAAATTTAGAGAATATTTAATTGTGACGAGAATTAGGACATGCAATATATATAGAAACTAGTAGGGTGCATGGCATCGTGCATTAAGATAAATTGCTGGAATTTCCCGTAACGAAATCCAAAATCTTGGTACGGAACCCAAAAAAAAACACAAAATGTGTACACATTATTAAAATCTCTATAAAATATTTGATAATTTGAAGTACATATGTCCAATAAACATTTTTGACCGCCAAATGACATTTTTTAACTTATTTTTATTGAGAGTCCATACCCGCTGCCTTCCCAAAAAACTAAAACTAGGAATCGAATGTTATTTGAACCATTCAAATCGGTTGATCCGTGCGCCCAAAAACGTGAACGAAAACAAAAATGCGGACACACAAAACACACACACATACATCCATTTTTTTTCTGAGGTATGCCAAAATGTTCAAAAACCTTCAAAACGTAAAGATATGCAAAAATTTTCTTTTTCGATTTTTGACCCATTACTATAACTTATCCTACGGGAAGTTAATAATTACTCGCTAAAAGGGATATATAATCATTTTGTAATTCACTATACTTTGATCTACTTTTTGTATAAGATGATTTCAAACGCTTCTAAAGTGCCACAAGCGACTTATGAAAATAATATTTCTATGTATAACAGCTAACTAAATTTAGCTTATTGACTTTCCGTAGAGTAAGTAGTAGTAATCGTCCAAAAATAAAAAAAAAGGATTTACATATCTTTAAACTTCAGAAGTTTCTGAATATTTAGGCATAGCTTAGAAAAAAATGGATGTGTGTGTGTGACTGAGTGTTTTGTGTGGAAACCATTTTTTGTCTACAATTTTGGACAGACAGATCATTCGATTTGAATAATTCGATAAAGAGACGTGAAAATTAGTTTTTGGTTAAGATTGGTCCAGCCATTTCGGAGATACGAAGCAAAAAAGAACAAAGCATCCGATTTGAATGATTCAAAAAATATTACACTTGTATTAAAGTAATGAAGAATTAGTAAATTTTTTGTGAAGACAAGTTCAGCGGTTTTGGAGATTCAGAAAAAAAGTTAAAAAGCTGTAATTTAACGGTCAAAGGTCATATATTTTCGACAGAATGGATTAATCAACATGAATCGAAAATTAATTAAAAAGTTTCAAGAAATTTAAAAATTATCAAACTTCAAAAAAACCTTCAAAACATTTTAGTTTGCAAGAAATTTTAAGTTTTAAAAAAAAATAGTGAATAATTCAGCATTTTTAGAAGCATTTCTTAGCTTCGAAAAATTTTTAGTTACTTTACTCGAAGTTCAAGTAAAATTTGCCTTAAAGCATGACACCATGCACCGCTATAGTTATTAATAATATTAATGCTATCACTTTTAAAAAAAATTATCGATTGAAATAAATATGTGTCATCAATCGAACATGCATCTATAAACAAATATTATTTATTATTGTCTTTTATTTTTGTTGTTTGTTACAATATTTTTGTATGAATTGAGTGATTCTAACAGTTTTTGAACTTGTGAATTATGAATATTAAGTAAAAAAATTTAGTTAATTTAATTGAATGATCAATAAATAGTAAATTTATCAATATTGTAAGCATTTCATATTCAAAATTAAAATCCATTAAGAATATGTATTTGTTTTATCAGCAGACTTTAGTAGGTACTATTAGTACCGTACTAAAAAATTCTATTAATGAAAGCAATAGATATAATCTGATATTGATAAAAACAATCCAATCAATCCAAAATATATAAAACATCGGTGTCCATATAATAATATTGCAACTGTAATAATTTCACGTTAATCTGCTTTTTGTATTGAACGGATTTGAAACATGATAAAACAATGTATCGAGTGATAACAAAATAATAAATACCGATATAGGGAGATTTAATATAAATTGATTTGTAAATTGGTTTATAAATTGAAATATTACCCGTGTCACAAATGCAGCTGCGTCCAACCTTCTTCCAAGCCTTTGCTCTCCTTGTATCCATTCTCTGACTGCTTTTTGGACATCTGGCTTTTCTGGATCTACCAGTCTTAAGGCTGTGATGTTGGTGCCACCGTATTTAAATTCTTCTAAATCTACTGAGTGAATATCCTGAAAAAAATAGTATATTTTCTATGTTATTTAACAGAAATAATTTCACACAATTAATATTGCAATATTATTTAAAAATTTATGATAAATAAAGAATCTTAAATACTTTTTAACTTCCCGTAGGACAAGTTATAGTAATCGCAAAAAAATCGAAAATGAAAATTTTTATATATCTTTATGTTTCAAAGGTTTCTGAATATTTTGGCATACCTTAGAAAAAATGAATGTATGTGTGTGTGAGTGTTTATGCGTGTGTGTGTGTGCGTGTGTGTGCGGATACAAATTTTCGTCGACGATTTCGGGAACACCGATCAACCGATTTGAATACTTCAAGAAGTATTCGATTTGTATTGATAAGGATTGCTGATTAGTTTTACGGGGCAAAAAGTGCCAAAAATGGTAACTCAGTTTTTAAGAGAACGAAGCGTCCGATTTTGATAATTCAAAAAACATTTTACTTGTATTGACAAGAAGAATTGGTCAAAATTTCATGAAGGCAGGTCTAGCGGTTTCGGAAATCTAATGAAAAAAGTAAAAAAAATGCCATTTGGCGGTCAAAAATGATCATTAGACATATGCACATCAAATTATCTGATATTTTATAGAGATTTTAACAATAAGTATAAATTTTGTTTACATTCCTATGAGTTCCGTACCAATGTTTATCCGTTAGACGCCGACGCGGCGCCTACGCGCTTTGACATTTAGCCTCTATGCAGTTAAAGCAGTACGATTGCTTTGAAAAAAAGTTCAGAATTTCCAATTAGGTCAAAATAAAGAAAATATTTTTTTTTAATAAAAATTTTTTTTTCCAAAAAAATGTAATTTTTTGTCAACTTTATAGTTTTTCAAAATTCTATTTTCTTTAATAATTTTTTTTCAAAAATGTTAATAGTTTTTAAAACAATAATAATTTTTTGTACGGAAAGTTCCAACAATTTGTCTTAAGACACGATGCCTTAATTGCCTTAAGACAGAATTCCACTTACAGCTAGTTACTTTAAGAAATAAGCAATTCACTTAAAAAAATAAGCAAAAAAGTAATATTCTTATTTTGTATAAATACTATTGTAAGTCACAAAATACTTGCGATTAATGCCCCTTTATAACTGGTACATATAACATAAGTTTTTATATTTTTAATTTGAAGCAAAAACACTGAAAAAGGGATATTTTAATCTGAAAACATATTTAAATCTTTGTTTTACCGCCCATGTTCTTTTACCACTGTGCTATTACAAACTTTACAAATGTTACCCGATTTTATTAATATGCCAAATGTCATTCGAAAGTTTATATAAAATTTTTGCTCACAGAGTTGAGTGAGATGTATTTAGATTATAATTATTATAAATTGTGTAAATATATATTCACAAAATTTAAATTCCAAGTTTTTGCGAAAAACATAACTAAGACCATAATAAAAGCATTAGCCAGTTCTCATAAAAATATTGTCGTTAATAAAAAATATTACAATACTGACTTGGAACCCTTTGTTGTTTCATATAAAGTTGCATTTTTTATTGTATTATAAGTTATTAGAAGGCATTTAGATTTTCGAAGTAAAGTAAAAATTATTACTATTTCATGAACTTTCATAAGTACTTTAAAAATGTGTTAATAATAAAATTGTATAACATTATATTCAAATAATATAAGATTGTGTTCAGAAAATTATTTAAAAAATTTATCTTGTTAAAGTAGCAAAAAATATTGTCGAAATAATAAACGTTAACAAATGGGATTATAATTGTAATACCTTAAATACGAGATTTTGTTAACAACTCTACTAACAGCTACTATTTTAAAATGCAATTCAAATTATATTAGTTTGTTCATATATGAGATTATGTTCGAAAAATTATACAAAACATATAATTACTACAAATTAACTTTAATAATCCAGAAATGTATGAATGCAAAAATGCAGTGATTTTTTTTAGAGAAAGGTATTTTTTTGCGAAAAACCATTTACTAAATAAAAAACATTAATAAAATCGTATACCATATTAATATCACTATTATTTTATTAATTCATGTTAATATCATAAAGATTGTGTTGAATTCAATTGTGTAATATGCGATCTTAACCAGAAATTCAAGTAATATTTTATATTGATGCAAAAATAAATAGTGATTATTTCTTATGTATTTGTATTTATATAGGATGTCCAGTAGTCAACCTATTATAAGAAGTTTGCATCAAACAAGTTTTTGATTTCACAAATCTACATTTGCATAGTCTAGTAGTTTTACTTGCTTTTGAATACGTTTATTTTTGTCTCTTAAGTAATATTTATGGGTCCGTTTAAACTTTATGTAAATCCAAGTAATTAATTTAAAATTAAAATTGAGATACGCTATGACGAATACGGAATTTCACAGTAGCATAGATAAGGAACGCATTAGCAAACTATGCACGAACGTAGCTACTAGTGATGTGCCAAGTCGAATCAAGTGATTCGAATCATTCGAATCAAGCCTTTAACGACTTGATTCGAATCAGATTTTACTTGATTCGAATCAACTCGCATCAAGCCGCGAAATATTTACTGTGATAAAATATGTATTTTTTCATAAATATAAAATTTTTCATAAATATAAATATAAAAAAATGTTTTAATTTAATTCAATATTATAATAATATAAAAAATAAATATCATAAATATAAAAAATAAATAATGAATTAAATCATGCGAGCCACCCGACTTTAATATGCTTAAATGTATCAGCCAACTCCAATCGTCTTTGTGTGACTTTAACCGCATTCATCGACTAACTATATCATCCGACTTCATATGACTCAAACCGAATCAAGCGGCGATATGAGTTGTTCCGACTTCATATGAGCCAACTCGAATCAAGCGGCGTTATGAGTTGTTCCGACTTCATGAGCCAAACCGAATCAAGCGGCGTTACGAGTTATTCCGACTTCAATTCTGATTCGAATCATCCCGACTTCAAGCCGTTCGAGCGATATGAGTTAACCGTATGGGCGATACAATGCGTCGTCGTTCTTGTGTGTTTATTTATTTTACGGAGCGCTGAGAGCGATTTTATTCGTGAAATATCAATACCAAATTTTGATAATAATTAAGTGTTTTAGATTTTAAATGTTATCAGAATAAACCACTCGAAATTATGAAACGAGTTTCGGGAATCTTTCAATATAATTCTCTTTTGAAACAATACTAAACACCAGAAAGTCAGTAAATAATATGTTAACTTCTGATTATGTAAGTAATGGCAAATTCACATTAATGAAATTAACTTTCAGCTCTCAGTTTAGATGCGATCCTTTACTGATTACATAGTAAAATAAACAATCGACCCATGATTCCAAATATTATTTTATATGCTTTAGTGATGCACAATTGTTTGGTAATCTATTATTGTAAATTAATTTGAAGATATGTTTTAGCCGTCCTCAAAATTACATCATTTTTAATAATTTTCAGAATATACTTTTTGATAGTGATTTATGTTTACAATTTCTACTTTGTCGGTTATATTGGTTAAACTGACAATTTTGATTATAAATTTGGATCACTTTTACTAAATTAATACATCCATGATTTTTTTTTGTCCATATATATACTTGATTCGAGTTGATTCGAATCATGATTCGAATCAGGTTTTTTTCTGATTCGAATCATTCGAATCGGGAATTTTTCGAGTCGGCACATCACTAGTAGCTACTATCATTTTGCGAAACTGCCTTACAACAAGGACTCTCGAATAGTTCTAAGATAGTCACTACGTATATATGGCTATCAGATTTAAGCACTTTGAATACACCAAGTTCGAGATGCCAAAATGTAACTGAGAATAAATAGATATTTTTGAAACTTAATCATATACAAGCTAGAGTCTTTTGACCTGTATTGGCTCAATATTTCCAATTCTAGCTAATATTTAATTAATTATCTACCAAATAGCTGTATTCGATTATGCTGTATTATATTATACATATAAATGCCATTCTGTTACATCTACTTATTAAGATGAAAAATAGCCCACGTATCTTAAGTTGAGCTAAATTAGATGCATCTTTGAGTGAAATATCCCTTTCAGCATCCCAATATATATTAATGGATTACATGCATAAGAGTATTTTTGGACTCTCTGTAATTATACTGTAAAACCAAACAACATACATCAGTACCCATAACACATTGCAAGCGACCAACCATCGAAAAATGATCAAAAAAATTCTTAGTTATTGTCTAAAATAGAAATAGTATCCATTCAATAGAGCGTTCTGGGTCTTATTCTGTACTGTGCTCCAATTTACATAAAAATATGGAATTATGTCTATCTTGCCCTTAAGCTCAAATGTGAATATGGGAACAGTTTGGACACCCTGGGGGATAATAACACCCCTTTTTTCTGATATAATTTTTATTTTCAAAATACCGTCAGATATCGATAGAAGGACTAATATTAGGTGAAAATGCTTTATAAAGTTTTCATCATATTTAAGTTACTGGCTATTAACAATTTGTATTTTGACGTTTATCTAAGAATGTAAGAATTAGTTATATCGAGATGTTTAAAAAGTAAGTAACCTTTTATAGATTTTTTTAATTAGCTAAATATTTATATATCTATATGGACACATATTTGTATAGATATCTTGATTAACTTAACATACATACGTTTTTTTATGGAGAATGTGTAAAATCGTTCGAAGAATGCTCTCATATGTGTGATATTTATGAAATTGGTAGTAATATTGTTATGTTATTCTAGATTTTTATTAATTTTTTTATATAATTAAATCACATTTAAGAACAAATTTAATTTATAACATTGATAAAATATAATATAACATATTGTTCAATGTGAACAAAATTTATAACTAGATTTAAATTTTTGCCTTATCACAAGTAGCATAAGGTGAACTTGTCGATATGTGTGAATAATTTAAGACCTAAGAATGAATAAAAAATGAGAATTATTAACTACAAATTTATAGTTGTGATTATAAAATTTTGAACAGTTTATATTCAAAACAACATTATTATTCCTAATTTTTAAATCTTGTAAGCTTTCAAATAAATGATTGTATGACTATAATATTTAATACACAGTTTAAAGTCATGAATGCTGCCGGTATGCATGTTAAATTAAAATAACAATTTTTTTAATAATTAATTACAAATCAAGTGCCTCACCAATTTTCACTTAAAATCAATTGATACGATTCCTTACTGATTTTTCAAATAGTTTTGGAATTTTCAAAATCTGTTCAGAGTTGTTGAATTATTCTTTTTGTGTATACCACAAACTGTTATTCGTTCTTTATAATTTCTTACTTAATAATCTATATCTATTTCACGATATATTATTGCTTTGTATGCATTTTGGACTATGTATATATTTCTAGTTATCAATTACAACGCAAACGCAACAGTGACAAATGTCAGTAATTATTAAGTTATTTCGTAAACTAACTACATCAAACTATAACTAACTAATTTGTAACTAATATACGACGAATGTAATATATGAATTGATGCGATATGCGAAATGAACATACATTATGACTATATATATATATATATATATATATATATATATATATATATATATATATATATATATATAAAGTCCTAAATAAGCCCAAAATGGTAATTTAGTTTTTGAGAGAACGGAACGTCCGATTTGAATAATTCACAAAATATTTTATTCGTATTGACAAAATTAAGTACCGTTTAATTTTTTGCGAATACATGTATAGCGGCTTAAGACATCGATTGAAAAAAGTAAAAAAAAGCCATTTGGCAGTCAAAAATGATAATTAGGCATATGCACATGAAAATTTTCAGAAAAATTCAAAGTTGAAAGAAAAGAAAAAAGTTCAAGAAATTTCAAAATATAAAAAAGAAAAATTATATTTTTCAAAGAAGCCATATTTTTAAAAGAATTCAAAATTATCAAAAATCTCATTATGCAAAGGTTTTAAAAAATGTCAAAATTTTAATTTTTGGTACAAGAAGTTCAAGCAATTTCTCTTAATTTATTTATATAGTTTATTTTTTAGTACTTTAGGTAATTATTTTCTTATTTCTTCAAATTCATTGATACTTGTTATGTTTTTAATTTAGAATCCAAAGTTTTGATTAGAATTTTCATGTTTAGAAGATTTTCTCCTAGTTAGTATAAATTATTTTTATTTATAGTTTTTTGTTATTATATTTAACAAATATTTTACTTTACTAGAAGTGGATTATAATAGCACACACCTGATCTCGGATTTAGTGTGAACAAATATTTATATAATTCTAATTTGAAATATTTGTTGCCTAGTTATAAGTATGTCGGACTAAGCTCCAGAGTATATATATATATATATATATATATATATATATATATATATATACTCCATACAGCGACGGTGCCAACAATAGAAGCTGATACCAACTGTGGAGGCAAATCAGTAAAAGAGATGAAGACTTTTGATGTTTTGATGTCCATTGATTACTAAAGTACTGACTGACTGAACTATATTAATGTAAACTTATTGAAAACTTGATGACGAGTGAACTCATACAGATCTTAACTCATACTCGTCTTGACTAATACTGATTCATACTGACTGACTGAGAAATGAACTAAGAATTAACAACGATTTCATCATCTTGTAGCTTGTATATTCCTTATCGAAATGACGTAATCATTTCTAGAATGCCTTTTCGAACTTGTTCAAATTCAGAAACTACGCTTTTCTTATTTGTTAAGGTGCAGTTTGTGGTTTTGCGGTTAGAAAGCCTTGCAAAAGTCCGTTATTTTTAAGCACGTGTTGTCCGAACCTTATCGTCCTTACCGTGCTTATATCGAACATACAATGTAACAGCGTGATTCATGAAGGATACTGCGTTGTTCGTATTCGGACCGTTATAAAGTATTTTATATTATTTATAATTATATATATATATATATATATATATATATATATATATAATATATTATATATAATATACACATATATATATATATATATATATATATATATATATATTATACTTATAAACAAAAAAATGTTATAAAATTTATATCTATTATATATATATATATATATATATATATATATATCTGTGTATGTGTGTGTACATATAAAACTTTCTTCTCCGAATGCATTCAATAACGGAATGTGCACCAGCAGACTTCTTCGCAGAAATATTTACAATTTTCTTGCAGCATTATCATGCGCTTGTGTGAACAGAATGATACATACTTCTGTAAAGAAACATATGGAAACTATCGTCGCACAAGATGATTTTATATCACACAAAAGTTAACTTTCGCATCCTAGATATAATGTTGGCAAAATCCTAAGATATCTTTTTCAAAAGTTAAATCCGATATCGAAATTGAATCTCGCCAATTATAATCTCTATCTCCAGTGGCACTTTAAACTTTAGCCCCTTGAGACTTAATACAGTCGCTTTATGGAAACTCGATGGCTTGAAGCATTGTGAAACAAATCATAAACGCAAGCAAAACAATTTGTGCAATTTCATTGTGAATCTTAGAAGGCAAAATCTCGATTATGTACAAGTGAAAATTAATTAAAGCGCCAGATATATAATTTAAGATCGTAGTTCTCCTTGCGGCGCAAGATTTCTGGAACTATAGTAGTGAATGTAAATTAAAACTGTTTTAATGATTAAACGTGGCGAATTGTTCTTGTGAATAAAAATGAGTTGCATGTGGTAATAGGTGATATTAGAATCCAGTATTTATTAGTACCTACAAGAAATTCAATATGTATATCATTTCATCAGATAGATGTGTAAATGAATTTCATAAAATGCACATAAAACACAAAGTGAACAATATATTGCATTTAGTAAGTCGGTAGATAGATTTCACTTGCAGATAACAAAATCAAAAAAAATATGTTCATCTACAATTATTTTGAGCGGATTCTCTACGGGTTTAATTAAATTATAAGGGTTCCATCTAAATATGAACATTTAGAACTGGTATCCTTTGACTACATCAAAATTCTCATTACCAGCACTTTCTAGAACGGCTATTTAAATTTGTGGAACGTAGCTATTTCAGCTATCTACAGCATGTTCGGTAGATTAAGCATTTTCAAGTGTTTTGAAGTAACCACATCAGCTTTAGTATTATGTGAGATACTATTAGAACACCAAATCCGTACATTTTAGTTTGATAAAATATTTACAACAGCAATATCATAAGTCCAATTATCGAGTCAAATCGTAAGAATTTAAACAATAAATAAATGTAATTATTTCGACAGAGTATTAAGATGATACAATTGAATTTATGTAGTTCATGGAGCTATCTAAAACAGGGGTAATTAGTAACAGGCATTTTTAAATAAGATCTTAAATAAATCATATTGCAATATTTTTTATCTCTATTAACATGCAAACGTTCCTGCATCATAGCTACTGTCCTGGAGGCTGACGCCATAAACAGAACTGTGCAGGTCCGTCATTTTTGACAGGTAATATAAAATCGATATATTATAAAATTTAGGTTTGTTCAATATTGACTAACCTTCAATTATATATATCTTATTTCGTTTAAAGTTCATCAATGTTTCATAATGTGTAACAATTTTTATGACTGCAAAATTGTTTAAATAGTTATCTTGATTGAGTTACAAAAATGGAGCCTAAGTTGAAACAAAACCTTGGGACTAGTTATAATATACAAAAATTAAAACAAGATTGATAGAATTTTTATTTTGTTACACTATATCTTTTATTTTTATTATGGTAATAATTGTGGATTACGTTGATTTATCATATAAGTTTATATTATAAAAGACATTACTTATTTTATTTCATTTGTAATAATTATAATTTGCATTGATTTATTAAAAGAATTATTTAGAAACATGTCAATTTTATTAACACTAAGAAGAGAATGAATTTTTATAGTATTTCTGTCGATTTTTGTCGTTGCTACGTACCCTGGCACTTTTTCTAGAAAATGATTAATTGTGAAATAATGAACAACAATAGTGGAATTATCCTTACTTGATGCGGTGAAGGAGTTAGAGCAACCATTTATTTTATTTCGTAAAAATATATTTAGTGGATCTCAAGATGTATTAGTTAAGAAAAACTGTAACAACAAGTCCCTTGCTCCTCTATACCTACTAAATTAAATAATTTTGCGCTTAAATCTGAAGGTTTTGTATGCCACAAATCTTTACATTCCAAAATAATGATTTTGAAATAATAACTCATGCCATACTAAATTTTAAATAATTACCTTATATACTATTGCTATTTATACATCCAAGTCAACTTTATTTCAAATAAAGTTGTATAACACAAGTTAACCTGTCAATGACTAAAAACTTCAGATGAAATTAAAATAGTAACAGAGGAAACCAAAAACTTGTAAGAAATGAACTATTACCACACTAAAATAAGAGTTTAATACAAGTCTAAAAAAATGAAATGTTTAAAAAGTCGAGATGCATTACGCTGTTTGCTCTCAATGCGGTTAGTATTTTAATTAAAAAAACTTTAAATTATAAAATTTTAATTAAAGAAACACTCAGCGTTGCAAGAAGTTGAATAATTGTTCTGAATTAATAATAAAAAGCAATAAATATGAATTATAAATAAGAAATAATAATTGAGAATAAATAAATTATAAATATAAAATAATATATGTTTGATAATATTACACATTTATTTTAGTTGAATTATGTCTTCACGTATTGATTATATACTTACTTTGTTGATGATAATGTAAATAGCCTTTTAAATTCGGCATCATTTGCCTGAATTTTGTATTTTAGTTTTTCTAAATCCATATCGTACTAGGGGCTATGATATGATGTAAATTTTGTCACTACAAAAATTGTTTTTAGATTTATTTTGCGACAATCCAATAAGAAAATGCAACATATGCAAGGGAAGTAACAGCTGATGACGCCGAAGGCAAGCAAAATCTTTCTCTGATATATTCAATGAAAAATAAATACATTTGCAATATCTAGATTTATATATGCACATTGAATATGCATGTTTAAAACAAATTCGCTATAGAAAACTTAAAAAAATGTATGCATATAGCGGTATTCAAAAATAAAATTCACTATCACACAATTTTTTTGACTGACTTAACTCATGGCAGAATGTACAGTATTTTGGAACATTTAAACAAAATTTATTATATAAAATCAACAGAAACCAATATTTTAGATTCTACATTAGCAAAAAATTGCATGTATATAATACGCACACGAAATCTTGAAATTGGCGTTTCTTGTAAATGAATATGAACAAAAATGTACTATGAATAAAATTTAGAAAATTGGCTGCTAAACTTGTAAAATAATTTACATTATCATAAATAAAATAAGTTCTAGAATCAAATGTATGATATTTGATACAACTGTAAAGGCTGTAATAAAGTTCATAAAAAATTGATGAAAATTACAAATACCGGTATTTGCTTTCTCAAATTGTTTCTTTAAAGTTTATATAACAAAATAAAAATTTAAATTTGTGATAATGAATTTCGATCACTCCAAACCGAATTTACTAAATAAAATAAACTAAAACCAGTGTCTTGGATTCTACGATAAGCGAAAAATTAAAATTAAAAATCGCACTTGAAATCGTGAATATGGTAAAAATGTATCTGAACATCTATAAGGGAAATTAAGTGAACGAAGAGATTTTAAAACGTAATGATATGAGCAAGATATATATATATATATATATATATATATATATATATATATATATATAATTATTTATTTAAAATCATTTTATTTTATTAATTTTCCGTTGAGTACATTATGATAATTGCAAAAAAATCAAAATTTTCAAAATCAAACGTAAATTTTTGAATATCTTTACGTTTTAGTGGTTTCTGAATATTTTTGCACACCTCATAAAAATTTATATGTATATGTATGTGTGTGTTTGGAAACAATTCTTTGTCCACGATATGAGGAGCACATATCAACTGATTTGAATAATTGAAAAAACATTCGATTTTTGTTGATGGGGGGATGCGCTGGAGATATGAAGCAAAAAACGCGAAAACAACCAGTCTTTGATACAACAGCACATCTAATTGGAATAATTAAAAAAACTTGTGACTGGTTTTAACTAATGACTGAGTAAATAATTGATTACTTTTTTTGCAAAGTCTGGCGGTCTCAAAGATTCGGAGCAATAAGCACAAGGAATATTAGTTTTTGATATAACGGCGCATCCGTTATATCATATTCAAAAAGCATTTTGATTGTGTCCACGGTGTTAAAATATTTAAAATATTTAAAATTTTGATGATAATTATTTTTATTTTGCGAATGGATAATTTCTGAAAGAGAAGTTCCAGATTGCCTTTTAGCACAATGCAGTCACTACCCGTTTAAAAAAAGTTTAAATCCAGTTTATTTATTAAAAAAAAAATCAATTCTGTTTTCCAACACATCGTTTTAGCCAGTTTGACCAGTTTATAAAAATTTTCGAAGTAAGAGAATGTAAAATTCACTGTCATGTTTGAAAAATTGTTAATGAACACAATTCATTAAAAAATATAATAAAAATATAATCGCAATTACGATCCAGAAATCATCAATAAACGTCTGCAACGGATTATCATAATGACATTTCAAATACAATACACAATATTAAATAGAACATGCAAAACATTCAAAATACAAAATACCATATTATTCAGTACAGAGATAATTAATTATAGTAATAAATGATAAAATTAATTACCAGTGACGTGATTAGATAGCTATGATAATCGCTCATCATTCCTATCTGTTGAGCTTGTTTGAGAACATCGTATATTCTATCGGTTGAACAGTCTAACACGATATGTGACTCTGCAGAATTCTTGATTTGCTTAAGCAATGGTCTGAAATTATACAACGTATATATTAGAAATGTTCCATGAAATCTGCAAGATAAATATCTCATTAGCAACGAGGATAATTTCACAAAAACAAAATATTTCATATGATTCAGGATGAGAAAGTTTCTGCAGCCGACGTAATTGTAATAATATGGTAGGTATGTGGAAAGCTTCATTTGCATTAAGGCTTAAGAAGAGGATAAAAACGACTATAATAACGTAAAAAACGTTGTTAATGCACTATTTTCTACATAAAAAGATACTATTTCAATGTTTTCACATATCTATGTTATTTTCAGAGATAAAATTTGTTATTGCTTTTATACAAATTTCGAAAGTGTTTATTATAGACAAATTTAATATCATATGAGTCATTATATGAATACGAGACGTCACTAATGCAATATTTTCAATTGAAAAATGCAGAATTTAAAATTATGCTATACTTTTTGTAGATATAATTAACTTGCCGTAGGGTAAAGATTAGCAATCTCAAAAAAAAATCGAAAATACATTTTTTTCATATTTTTAGGTTTCGAAGGTTTCTGAACATTTTGGCATACCTTAGAAAAAATGTATATGTATATGTAAATGTATATGTTTGTGTTTGTGTGTGTTTTTTCGTCGACGATTTTAGGAACACGGGTCAACCGATTTGAATATTTCAAAAAACAGTCTATTCGTATAGATAAGGAGACGTGCTGAGTGAGACTTTTGGCAAAGGTAGGTCTAGCCGTTTCGCAAATACCGGGCAAAAATGACCGAAATTGATTTTTTGAAAGAGCGGAGCGTCCGATTTGTGTGAATCAAAAAACATATTATTTGTATCGAAATGAATTTTTGGGAAACGTAAAATTGAGGTAAATCGAGTAAAAGAAGTAAAAAAACATGCAATTTGGTAATCAAAAATAATCATTAGACATATGCACTTCAAACCATATTGTAGAGATTTTAATAGTAAGTATCGATTTTGATCATATTTTTATGGAATCCGTAATAATGTGTGTCCGTTAGACTGCGACGCAGCGCATACGCGCTTCCATATTTATCCCTATGCATCTAAATATAGCTTCCATTGCTTTGAAGAAAGTTCAAAATTTCAAAAATAATTTAAAACATAAAACATTTTTTTTTCGAGGAAACCATTCTTTTCAAAAAAGTCATTTTTTTAAATAATTTTAAAATAATCAAAAATCAAGTACATTTAAGGTTTAAAAATATTATATTTAAAAAAAATTAATGTTTGGTACGGAAAATTCCAGCATATTGCCTTAAGGCAGGATGTCATACACTACTAGTTTAATATTATTTTTGCAGTAACTTAAATTCGAAGCTATAACTGTATTTTGCTCTGATTTGGAAATTTTTGGTTCATAAATTTATTATAGACTAATCTTGTATAATATCTTGTATAATTCGTATAAAATTATATATTATATTATCTTTTGTTCAATACCAATATTACTTTGAAGGCAGAATGTTTTAATTTAAATTTTTATTGTTGCTTTTAAAACAAATATTTAAACATTAGAGGCACATTTTGATTCAATAAAAAAATTAAAACGATTTTGACGTCTCAATTTGGTTTTTCTGAATTTAATTGAATAAAAGTTAAATTGTGTTGGTGCTGATGTTAATCTTCGAAAAGTTCAATTCGAATATATGGATCAAACGTAAAATCTAATATTTCAATTCAACATGCGGTAGGTATAATGTGAAAAACTAAAAAAAATCTTTTCCGGCAATATATCATGCTCGTTCAATTTGGCCGATGTTTTTTTTCCTTTCGTTTGCTCATTTAAATACAAGGAATAAATCGAAGTGGATTAATTCAAAAAAACCTAAATTGAAATTTGCCCTAAAAGTCTACATAAACTTTATAAATTAAGACACGTCTGATCAAATATATATGGTCAATTTTATTTTCCGACTAATATTTTTTAAATCGTTCAAATGATACAAATAATGCGATGAAAGGTTATAACAGTAAAATCTTAATCTTCTAAATATCATTAAATCTTTAATTAATTATGATTATTTTGGCTCAGAACAAAAGTAGCATTGTTGCTAGAAAGTAATCTAATGTGGGTATAAGCAAATGTAATGAACATATTTTTATATGTTTCAATAATCATATTTTAGTAAATTACTTTATATAATTTAATAAATTTATTTATTAAAAACTAGTAACTATTTAAATATACAAACGTTTTCATGCTCTCCTATCTGTATTGCCACATATTTTCAAGCTAATACTACCGAAACGATTTTAAAATAGTTCGAATCATATTAATTGGGAATGATACTGATTAGTTTTAAGTGCAAATCTACCGAGCCGTTTTCTTGTAATTAACTGTTGAAAAAAATATCAAGTCGATTTTTATCGAACTTTTTTTGGCGATATATATCATAGTCTTATAGAACTTACTGAAATATTACGACCTTAGGATAAGTAGTTTAATTTTTAAAATTCATCTAAGTTTGAGAAAATGAGAAGCTTTTTGACGTGTGTTAAAATTACTATTAGACAATTTACTTGGTAAAACGATAGAGTACTTAGTCTTAATGAACATACTAAATCATTAAAGTCCTACGGAAACTGGTTCAATTATAAATATTATTGATTTTTGAAAATTTGCTTTTAGAAAATACTCCGAGTTAATGTGTTCGTTTGTTTGCAATGATATGTAATAAATCCACTAGGAATACTTACACATATCGGGAAGTTCATGTAACTCAAGGCAAAATACCAATATCAACTAGTTATATTAAATTTTATATATGCAAAATATAATTAGTTGCATAAAATAATATTATGGCAAAATATAATATATGATATATGTTCAATGAATATCTACATAATGATAAGTTTTCTGATGATTTGTTCATTGGAAGTATCATTACTTTAATTTTCTGATTAGTCACTTCATCTTTTGTCGCAAGCATAAAAAATCCAAATGTTTATTTAGCATCAATAATAATATTGAAACATTTCA
The DNA here is from genome assembly GCF_003426905.1 of Ctenocephalides felis. Taxonomy (NCBI): domain Eukaryota; kingdom Metazoa; phylum Arthropoda; class Insecta; order Siphonaptera; family Pulicidae; genus Ctenocephalides; species Ctenocephalides felis. The sequence goes on from NW_020539726.1 coordinate 16,421,899, forward strand.
CGTATTGTGTTAAAAAAGGTCGAGTTCAAGTTTTTTGCTCTTCATTTTTGTTCCAAACGCAATAATCATCTAAATCCAGCCTGACGACGCAGATATCTTAACCCAAAAGTTTTATTTCTCCAAAAAGTTATCAACTCCTAATTCTATATTAATCGACAAAATAAAACATTTCATCAGAAGCTTATAAGAATTTATGACATTTAATTAAGATTTAATTAAAAGGATAGCAAGTTTTACCTGTGATCTGATCCTTCGCCGAGTTGATGTACGGCAATCGGAAACTCCGATAATCCATGAGATTTAAGAAGTTCCTGAAGTCGTACTAGGCCTTCGTTGTTCTCGTAAATAATCGTGAAAGTCCTCCAGCCCCAAGCCTGGACTAAGTCCACATAGGCCTGCGGAAAGAAATGAAGAATAATTACTTATGTGTCTATAATACAAATTCGTGGTACAGATATTTGAACATATAAATCATTAAAACTTGGATGAAAACACAAGGTTAATATAAATTCAAATAAATTTTGTACAGATGATTTATGTGTCTACAGCAAATAACTGATGCTCAAAGATTCAAAGTTCTTGAGCATGGGTCAAATATTGAAGCAATATAATTTTAGTTATAATATTATGCAAAATAACTTTTTAATACAAATATACTCATTTAAAACATTTTTCTTAAACATTAATCTTAAGACCATAACATTTCGATCTAATTAATTCAAATGGAAATTCAGTTTCTTTTAAAATTATCATGATATAGGTTTAAAATTCTAGTACAGCTCATTGTTTCAAACTTTATTGAATTTTTATAATTAAACCAAGTTTTGTAGGCCCATAATATTTTAGGATGTTCATCAAGACCATGAACTCAATCATCATACAAAGTTTTATTAATATCACAAAAAATTTCAACAATTACTTATGGAAAAAAAAATTTTAAACTTTCAAATTAGGTTATTTAGGATTTTTTGCGAAAATGTGGACAAAAAGTTTTATAGTTTTTATCAAATTCGAGAAATGAGTTTGCAATACTAAAAACTTTTAATACTTTAATGAATTTTACATACTTAAGCCAAGTCATGTAGGCTCAAAAGTATGTCAGGATATACATCATTAAAAAATTTCAACAACTACTTATGGAGAAGTGTGTTTAGGATTTTTTGCGAAAATGTGGACAAAAGGGTTTTAAGAAATGACTTTGCAATACTAATCATCACAAGTTTTATCCAGTATTATCGAGTTCTTTTCAATTTTCGAAACCGGTTCAGTCGTTTTTAAAAAATCGCCGATGAGAGGTCAAATTTTCGTTCACATACATACATACACACATACTTTTGCCTATATTTAGATCCAATCGGAATATATAGTAAAAAACTAACTTTTCTTTCAGAAAGTTAGTAACACATTCTATCTTTATAAAAGCTCATTTTTAAAAATGCTGCAAATTAATCACTGTTAAATATTTTGTTCCAATTTTTAATAATCATGCATTACACAGGTTGTCCCAGAACTTAACGTCAAGCCCAAACAGAGTGATAGTAACGATCCTCTCGCATTAAAAAAAAGGAAAAAATTATATAACGTTCTTTGAAAATTATGAGTTTTAAGTGCAACCTTGTCTATGGTGAGATTTTATTTCGTTTTTGGTCATTATGGTACCAAGAATTACACTCCTGATAAAATGCACCAACTTATGATGAAATTTGTCAACACACTAGTACTTTTTTTTAAAGAGGACCTCTCCCAATCGATCGACTTTAACATTTTTAATTGATATTTCAACAAACAATCTTAAATAAAGTCTTAAAATGGCAATTGAATTATTATTTTTCACTGTAGTCCCAGAAATGTTATTCACGGTTACGAAGGTTTTCAGTAACCATTATTTAAATACAAGTATGAAGCTCCGGTTGAAAATAAATGAGAATTTATTTCAAATGCAAAACTTGAATATGACAATGACTTGTCAATGCTTTCACATTGATATATTCACGATGAAATCATTTCTATCTCTAGTGAGCTATAAATATACATATAAAAATCGAGCGATACTGAAACTGACTACATTGTAGAGCGTAAAAAGCATCGTAAAAATATATTAAATAGTAAACTTTTCTCAGTGACTCCGAACGATGTAATCATACTCATATAACACGTACTCTAACTTATTGAAATTTTTTCATAACTTTAAAAATGTGAAATCATTGTGAGGTTTTCAATAAAATATAGTAAGTAATAAATGAAAAGCGGTGTATGGCAAATTGATTATAGGTACTTACCGTATCATAACTTAAAAATTTTAAAAGCTTAAAAATTTCGACTTATTATAAAAATTTGAGATTATTGAAAAAATTCGTTTTTCTTGAGAAAAATCAACTTTTTTTGAAAAAAAAATCGATGCGACTTTATTTTCAAAAATTTTTTTTTTGAACTAACAATAAGTAAACTCAAAGCATTATAAATCATGGTACGGAATCAAATGAATTGGAAACAAAATTAGTACTTGTAATTAAAATCTCCATAAAAATCTCTTGATGTGCTTATTTCTAATGATTATATTTGCCCAAAAATGGCATTTTTAAAAACTTTTTTCCAGGATCTCCGAAAGAGCTGGACCCGCTTTTGCAAAAAATTAATCAATTCTTTGTTCCGACAATTTAAGTTGAATGGGTTTTGATTAATTAAACTGGGCTGCTTCGTTATCTCAAAAATTGAATTACCACTTTTGTTACTGTTAATTGATATATTATCTTAATAAAACTCATATAGAAACAAGTTTAAAGTGATCAATCTAATCTAGCCATCCGTAGCTGGGGCAAGTTGCACCAGTTCGGATTTTCTCTTCTTTTTTTAAGTTATCACTAGAACTTGGATTCGTCAGTTTAAATCCATTTTAGGAATAAATTGATGGATTGATAAATTAAATTTCTTCACTTCAAGTAATGTGAAGATAATATATCACAATGATAGTAAGGTAAAATAAAGTAGTAAGAGACAGCGGCTGAGAGACCCTGCACTTATTCTTATACTTTTTATATTTCTAAACAGCAAATATCATAACCATTTTTTCTACTTTTAAAGAACAATTAGAATTGAGAGTGCTATTTTTAGTGCGGTTTTTAGTATAGCAATTATCCTCATGTATTTAAACTTATTGTGGTAATGCCAAAGAAGGTAATTTTCTCCTTCAAAATGTATTTTAAAATATCTTTGTGAAAATGAAATTGTCCGAAATGAGATATTGAATACGAATATCAAAAACTTCTGTTTTAAAGCTTGCTTTATATCATGTTGTCAGAAGTTATGGATAAACGATATTTCAATGCTTTACATCCCAATACAAGTATGAGTGTAATAAAAAAAAATCGCACATGATATAAAATATAAACTAGTGGTGCATGACATCGTGCCTTAAAGCAAATTGCTGGGTCTTCTGACACCGAAAATTAGTATTTATTGAAATTAGAATTTTTAAAAAACCTGAAAACTTTCAAAAAAACACAGATTTTTGAGAATTTTGAAAAATTTGAATTTTTTGTTATTTTTCGATTTCATACTTTTTCTGAAAATTGAACTTTTTTCAAAGCAATCCAGAAATATCAAAGCGCGTAAGCGCCGCATCGCAGTCTCTCTAATAAACATTTGTTCGAAACCCATAGATATGTAAATAAAATTTATATTTATTATTAAAATCTCTATAAAATATCTGATAAATTGCAGTGTCTAATGATCATTTTTTATCACCAAATGGCATTTTTTTACTTTTCATTCGATCTCTGAAACTGCTAGATCTGCCTTTGCTCAAATAAAACGGTACTTCACTTTGTCAATACAAATAAAATGTTTTTGAATTATCCAAATCAGACGCTCCGTTCTTTCATAAACAAATTACCCATTTTGGCTTTTTTGCGCCTCATTTTCGAAATGGCTAGACCTGCCTTTGCCAAAAACTAATCAGCACGTCTACCAATCAAAAAAAAGTGTTTTAAATTATTCAAATCTGTTGATCCGTATTCTAGAAATCGTCGACTAAAAATTGTATCCGCAAATACATGCACACAGAGACATATGATCCATTTTTGCTAAGATATGATAAAATATTCAGGAACCTCTGAAATGTGGAAATATATATAAAGGATATATGAAAAATTTCATTTTCTATTTTTTTGCGATTACAATAACTTACCCTACAGGAAGTTAACTAGTGTATAAGATAAGTATAAATTCTCTATATAAAGTCATATAAATATTCATTCATTTATTTAATTACAACAGCCTTCCATAATACATTATACGGTGCCTCGAAAAACGATTTTACGTTGTCAGAAACGTCTCTCGCGTATTAAAATCTTTTTTCTTCTCACAAAAAAGAATTTAAGTGGTTCTAAGTTTATTCATCCAGCGTTCTTCCTGTTCATCTCAAAGGCAAATATTTATCATAAATTAATAACGTCGGCTAAAATAAGACTTGTCGACTAACTCAAACACACCACGAGTCACCGACACAAAACTACCATCAAAGGGTACTAATTGTTTGCGAAAGCTTGCTAAGAATCGCATTAAACTGTTCAAAGGATCTTTGTATTTATAATTGATAAATAAACAGTGCACAAAAAACAACAATCTACATGAAACGCTAGTGAAACTCTCCAAAGGTAAGTTACTGTATTTCAAATATAACTTAATTAACTTCCCGAAGAAGTTTATGTTTTCATCAAAAAATCCGAATGGCTAATTTTATGTTTTCTCGACGTTTCAAGCCATTCTGAATCGAATGAGACCAAATTTGGAAAAAGTATGTGTGTGTGTGTGTGTGTGTGTGTGTGTGTGTGTGAACAGATTTTTTGCCGTAAATCGACGTTTTCTCCAAAACGGCTGGACCGATTTCAAAAATTAAAAAGCCATTTGATGTATCTCGATGAGGACTATCGTCTCTGAGTTTTGTGCGGCGACCGGCCGGGCCGTTTCTTTGTAAATTGCAGAAAAGTGAAAAATTTTTCGCCCACGTTTTAGCCCGCAATTCTGAATCGATTCTGAAAATTCAAAAACCGTTCGATAGATATTTATTGGGAATCGTGCTGATTAGTTTTTGGTGAAGATCGGCCGGGCCGTTTTCTTGTAATAACGTTTTCAAAAAAAAAATTTCGACAATTTTTATGATTTTTTTTTTGACGGTAGATACCATAGTTTTCTAGGTCATACTAAAATATTACGGCCCTACGACAACTCGTTTAGCTTTAAAAATTCGTCAAAGTTTGCAAAAATTGGTATAGTTTTTTTGACATTTGTCAAAATTAGACTTTTGATCGACGTTTTCTCAAAAGCGCCTGAACTGATTTCAGAAATTTAAAAGCCATTTGATGTATTTCGGGGAAGACTATCGTTTGTCAGTTTTGTGCGACGATCAGCCAAGCCGTTTCTTTGTAATTTGAAAAAAAGTGTTAAACTTTTCGTCCACATTTAAGCTCATCCTACCGAACCGATTTTAAAAAATCAAAAACTGTTCGAAAGATATTAGTTGGGAATGATACTGATCAGTTTTAGGTGAAAATCTACCGAGCCGTTTTCTTGTAATTAACCGTTGAAAAAAAAAAATTAAGCCGATTTTTATGGAATTTTTTTTAGCGATATATACCATGGTCTTATAGAACTTACTGAAATATTACGGCCTTAAGACAAATAGTTTGATTTTAAAAATTCATCAAAGTTTGAGAAAATGAGTAGCTCTTTTGACATTTGTTAAAATTAAAATTAGACTATTTACTTGGTATAATGATAGAGTACTTGGTCTTGAACATAATAAATCATTAAAGTCCTGAAAACTGGTTCAATTATAAAAATTATTGATTTTTGAAAATTTGCTTTTAGAAAATACTCCGAGTTCGTTCGTTTTCAATTATGTGTAATAAATCCACTCGGAATACTTTTAATGACTCATAAATTAATTTATTTTTTATTGATTAAGTCGATTATTTAAATATATCGGGAAGTTCATGTAACTTGCCTCAAGGCTAAATACCAAACCAACTAGTTCAATTTATAAACAAGCGTAATTTCCTTAGAGAAATTTATATTGCCTCTGTATATCAATTTATATTCGCACAAAGTTGATTTGATTTTTTGTGAAATGGTAATGTAATAAAATGTTATATAAACTTTTTATACAAAAATAAACAAGCTAAATTAATAAAAAAGCTAATATATACTCAAAAGGCCTTTAATGAAGTTAAACCTTATATAACAATTCATTTTCAGAAAAATAATGGAAAAATGAGACAACAAAGTATTTTATAATATCTTGATCGATTTACTAACATCGGATATGACCCGAGTAGTATTGTTAAATGAAAAAAAATTATTTATAATATATCGTTAAATGCTTGAAATCTAAAAAGTATTTCAGATTTCTATGCACCAAAACATTTGTTTGTAGTCTATTTTTTGAATTATCTAATTTTTATATATCATGAAATACTACATTATAGTAAGTGGTTAAAAATAATTACGTTTATCTAAAATAATGAGAGTTGAAAATTGTACTACCCATCGTAATGTTTAAAGTGTATGTATATCAATAATTCTTTTTTAACTATTAACTAGGGTACATGGAGGCACAAAGGTCCATTTTGACTTTGAGCAATTATATTATGAAAACATCACAACAATTAACACATATGAAGCAAACAAATATTTGACTATGTTCAGTAAAACTCCGAGCTAATTTGACTCTATCTGTTACTTCTGTTGTTTGTCAAAATCTTGGTTCGTTTTACCCCATAGAAGAAGGGTGAAATGGGACCCGCCAAGGACAAATGGGTACGATATCTTATTTTTAATTTTAAATAGATTTAATTTATATCTTGTAAAATTGTCTTTGTTAACTTAATTTACATTTTATTCACGATGTTTTATTGTTTACACCTTTGCAATGGCAAAGCTTTAGTTGGTCCTTTTTACCCCACCTATGTTCAAGGTTTTATAGAGGTTATATAAAAAACTGGTGAATCTAACTTAAAATTAACAAAACATTATACATTGCGTGCATACATTGAGTATACATTAGTATACACCTGAAATACTTAAAAATTATATTAAAGTCACGTGAACTAAACAACAGTGCTCATAAGCATTAAAACTTATTGATGGATTTTCAAACATTGTTGTTTATCTCCTGATAGCAACGTCATAAGAATTCCTCGACTTTTAAATGCTGTTGTTAAAAAAATCTTATTTTTACTTGTTTTTGACATATCGATGGTGGTCCTTCTAACCCACGGGCCTTTGTGCCCTGATCTACCCTATGTTAATCGACATATCTAAATGATATCTAGATATAGTCTTGAAAAGCAAACCATATTTAATGATAACAAAAACAAATAGATATAAGGGATTCATGTTTTGCTCTTCGAAAATATAACAAATCATTAATTCGCAACAGAATTGGTATTAATATGGTACAGATGACACGAAAAAAGTAGTATAAGAAGAACTCATATAATAATAATTAAATTGAAATCAATACATTTTTTGTAGAGATAAAATTAAAAATAAACTTTGTGCATCATCAAAATTAATATTATTTTAGATTATTGTACATAAGTCCAAAATGATAATATTTGCTTTTGCGCCTGGATTACAAAAACATTCATTTGATATATAATGCATTTAAATACTAATTATAAAATTGATCACTAATTATAAAATTGATCTTAGTTCTTGCTCGAAACGTTCCTAAAATCCAGTCGTCATTATCATTTCGATAATTCTTCATTTTGTTTGTATTAAATTCATATTTTACTCGTTTTTATAATCTTGGAAAAAAGTTTAGCGATTACGTTCTGGGTTGCGATTCAGAATTAATTAAAAATTAAATCGTTGAATCATGTAATTTTCATTTGCTAATGTTCGTCAAAAGAAAATGTGAAAATGATATTTTGATGGGATGATTTTTTGTATCAAAGAATAATTAGGTCGTAGTTACACATTCTATATAGATTTAGGAATAATAAAATAGATTAACTTGATGATTAATTACCAAACGTTTTCAGTAATTTATATTAGGATTAAAAACAAAAGTATTAAATACAAATTGATTATTTTTCTAAACCTTATATTGGAACGTATCATAAATGAAAAAATGTACAATTTTTCTTTATATTTTTTGTTGATAATAACAATCGTTGGTATTGTTTACTGTAATTCCAATGTTAATTGGTAATACATTACAAATATCATAAATTAAAAACAAATAATCAGGATTCACATAAAACATTATCAATTATTTAAAACAAAGTTATGGTAGTTTAACGTATAACGAAAAATATCAGCAAATGAATTCATTTCATATTGGATTGCACTCGTTGAATTTATATTATGATTGTTAATTCTAACCACATTTCAATTTGAAACACTAAATAAATATCAATTATTTATAACTCTATTATATTTAACTAGGTTTATAATGCCATTACATTATAATTGAAACAATTTGGTATTATGCATGAACGTTCCGAAAATAATTTCAAATTTATGTTCAAATATATACTTAGAAACTAACGAACAGTTAGGTAAATATTTTGTCTACGAGTATATATATATATATATATATATATATATATATATATATATATATGTTACGGTAAATGTGCACTCTCGGTGAATGTGCACATTCACCGGTAAATGTGCACATTCCCCAAAACGCTAGGTGAATGTGGCGTGTTCTCAAACAATCAAATTAAAACAATGGTGTACGTGCGTACTTGGATCGGTCTTATGAACATCTCGCGTATTTGACGCATGCGCAATAAAGACTATGCGCGAAATATGTCAAGCATGTTACAAATTTTGTACCAAAATGGTGATAAATGATTAATAACATTCTGTTGAAGATTTGTTCATTTTGATCAAGATATATAATAGTAGTTGAATAGTAAAGTAGTGAATCGTGAATAGTGGTAACTGAATAGTTAATAGTAAATAGTGAATAGATATTAGCAAATAGGGAATCATTATTAGTAAATAGTGAATTAAGAATAGTTAAATAGGTAATAGTTAATGGTTAAATAGTTAATAGTTATTAATTAAATAGTTAAATAACTATTTATTGACTAAAATAAAGAATATAAATATAAATATAAATATAAATATAAATATAAATATAAATATAAATATAAATATAAATATAAATATAAATATAAATATAAATATAAATATAAATATAAATATAAATATAAATATAAATATAAATATAAATATAAATATAAATATAAATATAAATATAAATATAAATATAAATATAAATATAAATATAAATATAAATATAAATATAAATATATGAATTAGTATTTCACCCGCACGTGCGCACGCGCGCGAGTTGAACTCACATTCGCCAAATGAGCCGGTAAATGTGCACATTCACCGGTGAATGTGCACATTCACCGAAATATGCACATTTACCGTAACATATATATTAGTTAAAACTTTTTTAATCCATTATCTGTTGAGAATGACTTGCTTTCTACAACAGTCGAAGCAGATTACCGTTAACTTAGAATTTTCAAAGTAAAGTGAAATATAAACTCAATAATAACTAAAAAAAAATTAGAAAGAAATATAAAGGTGTAATAAATGAATGAAAAAATAATTGAATATAAGCTAAAGTGTATAATTTTCCATAAAAAGAGCGAATGCTATTATAAAAAACTAGTGATTTTTGAAATTTTTTTTGTTACATTCTAGTGTTTTCAGAGTAACTGACGTCTAAATACTTGTCTGAGTAGTCAGTTACTCTGTACACACTAGCATGTAACAAAAAAATTGACAAAAATCATTAGTTTTAAATGTTACAATTATTAATAGCATGGTTTATTACTGTGTAATAGTGTAGTGTATTTTTGTATAATTAATTATCTTTGTTCCACTGAATGGCGGTCTTGACAAAGACCGAAACGTATTTATTCTGAATAGATAATGGATTAAAAAAATTTATATATATATATATATATATATATATGCTTGTTTTTGTATGTATGTCTATTCAAACTATAGTACATTTTGTTAATTTATTGTTCGGTGTACCTATTAATTAACTTTGATTATATGCATTAAACTAATAATTAATTTTAATAATTAACTTTTTCAATGTATTAGTGAGAATAATTCAAAACACTATAAATTGTAATTACATCTATCAACCAACGTTTTCTATTATATAACATATTGCAGATGCGCGCGTTTCGCTTGAAAATATACGGCTCTCATTATTTAAGTTAAAATGGCATCGATGAAATATCAATTGATAAATATCGAAAAGATTCCTAGCCATATTTACCAATATCTCTTCAGGCAGTAAAAAATTGATCGCAAGAAATCCAATATCTATCTGAAAAGATAAATTGGCTTTTTCAAAATTATGAATAGCGACCGAGTTATGAATGGATACGGTGGAGATATGATTTTAGACGCTTTTGAGAGATCCAAGGTAATCTTGAATTCACTAGAATTATTATTATAGAAAAAATTGTACATCGAAGTTATAGTATACACATATATAAAAAATAATATTCATTTCTGAGTAAATTGACGCCAAATTAGTGATATATATATATATATAAGTTTGATGTAAATTATACTTTTCAAAATGTTTTTTGATGTTATAAAACACATAAAAAATAGTCAGTGTTTCATTTTTCGTGCAAAATACGCTTCCAAGTAAAAATAGTCTGTTGGTGCATCGCGCAGAATATCACTTTACATGAAGTAGAAATTTCCTCAAAATAAATAGAAAAACAAACATTTTGTTCATGCCAAAATCAAAGCATGCCAAATATTGATATAAAAAAAACAAAAAGATATCAAATCAAAAATCAACACAAAATGAAATCAATCAAAACAATATAATTAAACTTTGAAAATATTATAAATTCAAATACAATTTTTAGTTTATTTAAAATAAACACATAATATCACAATTAAAGTGTTTTACAAATCATTGGTCCTTCGAAAGATTAATCAAATCAAACCAACACATTTAAATGCTCCAAATAAAGTTATAGATAGAAAAAAATACATCATTGCAACTAATAGAATAGTTCTGATTGATGTTCAAATTCTAATAAAAATTTCAAGGTATAAGTGATACTTTGCCTAAAGGTCGTTACGTGTAAATAATCGATTTAATTAATAAGTATTTGATTTGTATTAGATCTATCATATATGATATCATATTAACTTGTATACTTGTTCAAGTGACTACATGTCTATGTGTCTACATGTCTTTGAGTCTACATGTCTTTGAGTCTACACGTCTTTGAGTCTACACGTCTTTGAGTCTACACGTCTTTGAGTCTACATGTCTGCAAGTATATTTGTTCTTGAGTCTATTTGTCCTTGAGTCTATTCGTTCCTGAGTCTATTCGTTCCTCGTCTTAGTTTCTACACGTATAAACGTCTACACGTATAAATGTCTATTTGCCTAAGTGACTATTTGTCTGAGTGCTTAAGTGTCTACTTGTCGAAGTGTATATTCGTTTAAGTCTTTACTAGTCTAAAGGTCTACTTCTCTTAGTGTCTTCTCATCTAAATGTCTACTTGTCTAAGTGCCTAAGTGTCTACTAGTCTGAGTGTCCACTCGTCTAAGTGTCTACTCTTCTAAATGTCTACTCGTCTACTTGTCTGAGTGTATACTCGTCGACTATAATTGTCGACTTTGCAATTTCTACCTGCCTATCTGTGCACTTGTTCTCCGGTCTACTTGTCTACCTGTGACAACAATTCGACCTGCTGACTTGTCTACTTTTTTCCTTTCTTTACCTTTCAATCTGTCTTCATGTCTTCCATTTCGAGAAATTAATAAACCAATTTGGGTGCAAGTCATAGGATACAAATATCAAAAATATATTGTTAAAATTTTTTAAATTTTTGTAGTATTATTATTGCTGTTCGAGAGAAATACTCGTGATTGCCTACTTTACTCGAAAGGAGATACTGAACTGACAATAAAATAATTCTTAACTTGGTTTCAGTTCGACAGATTTTAGTAAGGAAATTTTATTATATAGTCTTTTATACTGTAATTTTCAGTGAATATTTAGGTTTTATATAATATATATTTCTGTCTTTCTTTTAGAATAAAAATAAACACCACGCATTAATCATATCAGATTACTTTTTTAGGGTATGGAGTCAGAGCATATGTTAAAACAAAGAAAACTATTATTTATCCAGCCGTTTCGAAACCATAAGGTTGAGCATTTTTTGATCAGAAATCGAAATATAAGTTGATATTGTATAAAATAATGAACATAGAATAAACATAACAAAAACATATTAAATAATATAACGATAGAATAGCAGTAGGTAGAATTAAAGACTGGCAAAATTTTCTTTTTCACATTCAACTTTCAGTGCTATAACAATTACATTTGCATTAATAATAAAATAATAAAAAAAACATAACTGTAAAATTAAGTAATCGTACGATTAGTATAGAAAATAATAAGTCATGAGTGGCTTGAATAATATTTCAAAGTAAAACTTATTTAAATCTTGTAAGAATTTAATTTTTTCGCTAATGAGATTTTGCAAAGCTGCGGCATATGAGAAGATAAATCAGCGAACAAGAATGTAATTAGGTTTCTGCATGCTGAATAAAAAAGAGCGATATATCATCTTGGACTATTTTCATTTATAATAAAAATTAATAAAAATGGTACTCGTATTTATATTAAAAATGAATATAAAACGTTATATTTGCAAGCAACAGCTGCAGTTTCATTTTGATGTTTCTGTAGAAACTTTGCAAATATGCTGTATCTTATTGTGATGTCTTGAGGCAATGTTGCTATTTAAACTTAATATATTTTTAAATTCAACGGAATTAAAAACAAAAATTTTAAATTTGATGTTGCAGATGCTGTATAAATTTCTAAAAAAAAAATGTAGAAAAAGGAGTCAATAATCCATGACATTCAGACTCTTTTGAATGAATCCTAAAAAAATTAGAAATCTTTTTAAATCGTTAAAAATGCTATAAAGATTTTTACGTGGATTTAACTGATCACGTTTGTATTAAATTGAACATTTATATTTTCCAAATTAAATTAACATTATTTTAATAATGAAGTATGTTTAATAAAACTTGAAATTAAATGTAAAGGCACATACCTGTAAAAACAAAAACAATGAACTTTTTTTTTACATTATTGGTATGCTGCAAAAATATAAATTAGCTGCATTATGGAAATATTATTGAAATTTTGAAATATCATATATATATATATATATATATATATATATATATATATATATATATATATTGAACTTTCGAATTATAAAAACTTTCTTAATTCTGTTTATTTCGAATGTAAAAAGTACAATATTATATTTTGACAAATATGTCAGTGTTTGTAATGTATTAGCTAAAACTTTCCTTATTTCTTTGTGATTAAAAGTAGATGAATGATTTTTACATTGACTTAAAGAACACTTCATGATTTTCTATAAATATATTGCGTAAACTTAAAAGTTCTAAACTCATTCTCCAAAAGCAGTATTTCTTTGGCCAATCCCTTAAAGTCAAATAAAATAAATATGAAAACCCAATTTTTACTTTAAATGACATCAAACAGAAGATTTCATCTAGCATGATTAAAACATCAAACGATGAAATCTTTTCGTCGTTTCCGAGATATAATGAATTCTGCTATTTCTATGATATTTGAATATTCTGTTTTCTTTCGTTGGTTTTACATTTTAATAAATGTACAGTCTGAATATGAAATATATTATAGAAATATAATGTATGGTACATGAAAGTAATCTGTTCCTGTATAATGTTTATTTTTTATCAATATTAAATTAGTCCGGATAAAGTAATTTCTTAAGGTACTTTCTGAGGTACTTGAAATTCTCACTTTTCAATGCCCTTTTAGATGCTTGTCTAATATAAATGTTTGCCGGCGGCATAAATCTCATAAATTTAGTATTTAATTTGTTGCTTAAAATGTTTGTTAATATTTATTTTGTAATCCAAAAATTCCAGATTTTGCTTAAAAGTGCCATATACAATGCGGTAAATACTACTAGTTAAATTCAACCATATATAAACTAATTGCATGATATTTTATTTCTATATGTTAATAATATAATAGATGTCGTAAATTTGATTTTATTATCAGGTAAATACAAATTATACAATTATAAAAGGTATTTTAAATTATACAAATATTCTAGCACTAAAAGTTTCTAACTGTAAAAATATTAAAAAATATGTGATTCAACATGCCATACTCTTAACTTAGAGATTAATTGAAAAATATTATATTTCACAAAATATTATTTAAGAAAGTACGATCTTAATTTCACATGTATTTCGGGTAATATTTAAAATGGTTGGTTGAAGCAAAGTGATTAATATGAATTCAAAGTAATGTAGAAGAAACTTCTATACTAAATATCTCTAAACAAATAAATATTTATATCATTTTACATAAATCATGTCTTAAGATGAAATATTTTATTAGTTATTAATATTTTTATATAGGAAATGATTTTTTTCTAAACTCTGCTAATCTGGTATCATTGTTATTGTGCCATATAAAAATTGGTATTTTTAATACAACAAAAATTCGTGAGTTGCTTATGCCGAGTATAATAAAGTATAAAAAAGTATAAAAATAGAGAAAAGATTTCTACATTACATTTTTATGAAGATTTGATCAATGTTTGCTACGAATTTTCTTATTTCTATATTATTGGTAATGGGTAAAAGATAATTTCATCGACTTGCAGAAAGTTACAATATATACAATATTCGAATTAACACATCATACATTTGGCATCTATTGTCGAAGTCCACAAGATTTATCATCTAATGAAGAACATTTGTTATTCAAATAATAATTCGAGACTAGAAAGTGTTTTCAATTCATTAATACGAAATTTACATATTTTCAAATCAAAGCAAACTTCGAATTATATATCGCAAGCGTGTTTTGACCTAACCATCAATTTTATCACATATGAATTATACTCTACAAATTTGGCAACTATGCTCAAAATCCAGATTGTGTTGAATATCAAAGACTCTAATAATGTATTTATCAAACATCGAATTTATGTAAAAAATATTTACTAGCAAAAAAATTAAAGAGATGTTTATGCCAAGTATGGAAAGTATGGAAATTACATGAAAAACAATTTCATTGAACTTATTTTGAAGATTTGTCACTGTCAATTTGTTAGGTATAAAATTCCTTATTTCTCTGTGCTACAAAATCCCAATATGGCTGGGAAATTCTCGGAATTACACCTTGTGTCCCGGGGTTTTTAGAAAGTAATATTTGTCCCGGATTTAAAGCTTTTGTCCCGAATTGTCTCGCGATTTCAAAATGTTATATATTACATTGAATCTTTGCAATAACTTGAAAATAAAATTACAACATCAAATAGTACCGTAACGCCGGACGGCACCTAGCGCCGAACACTCTATTTAACACGTGTTATTTAAGCGAGTATAAATCTTGTCATTTCAAAATACAAGTGAAAGGGGCGCGGGGGGCTCACATGTACAGGAACACGCATGTAGTCTCGCCTGTGACGCACACGGCCACGTGAGAGCAACAGTTTACTGTTTTAGGCGCAAAATCACGGCGTCACCTAAATAGCAATTGAAGTAATTCTATTATATTTATGCTTTTGCATTTGAGTGGCATTCAAAGATAAAAGTAGTACTTGATTGTTATTCGTAAAATGGTAGAATAATACTAGATATTTTAAACAATTTTAGTGGGTACCACCAAATAAAGTTAGTTTTTAGTAACAATAATTTAATTATGAAAAAAATTATACGAGGTTTAAAAGCAAAAAAATTAAAAGATGTAATAGAACATATAACAAAATAATAAATAGCTACTAAAATTGATTTAAAAAAACTTATTTTCATTGTATTTTTAAACAACATTTGTTTTTTATTATATTTAAGATATTCAGCATAAACACTCCCGCTCGGTTCCGGATTAGCAAAACTAAAAGTAGAAGTCCCGGTTTTGACTTGAAAAAATATGGTCGCCTTAATAGAAAGCAATTGAATAAGCTTATATCGTTATCGCCATTTTGACCAAATAATCAATTTTGTTGCACATACCATTATCAACACACTATACATTAGACACCTATGGATAAAATCCTAGACGCTGTATTCTTTCTATTTCACACTGTGCTCCGTCCATTCCGTAGTTTCTCTATTATCATTAAGAGCATAGAAATCAGAATTTCTCCTTAGCATTCGAAACAAAAGCGAAAAAACACAAAAGCACAAAACCACAAAAGCTATCATAATATATGGCATTACGATACCTTCGAGAGCGTCGTGGGATGGGGGTAGAGATTGACCAGGCAGCTCTCCCGTCTCAGTCGGTAATCCCAGCGCGTCTCCAGATGAGGCACCTCCATGGTGTCGCAAATGCTCTGAACGTGAGAGGCCGTGTGCGACGACTGCGGCCCGAATATGGCTGCGACCCCGGTGCGCAATAAATGGCACACTGAAATGAGACATTAAGGGATGAAGATATTTATCGACATTGTCGAAATTACAATATACATTATATTTTAATGAGGTTTTAATGATTTACTGATCGGGTTGTGGTGGTATCACAAATAAATTTTATCAACGGCATTATGCACCTGTATAATATTATGCATTGACTCTATATTAAGCGCAAAGTTAATTTATATTTTAATTTGAAGGCAAAACAGTTCTGATATATTTGTAAAACTTTAGTATATTTGTATTAATAATAAATATGATCATAATCAAGTTTTCAAATATATAATAGTATTGATTTAAACAATTTCATTTACACACTCATAAAAAGTTTAATTATAAATAAATAAAACTTTGAAAGAGAAAGAGAATTAAAAATTCAATACAAAAAAATGATTTCACAAATATTTTTTGTAAACTTTAACATTTTTTATTTTGCTATATAATGATATAATACTATTTAGATTCGTTTCGTAGAACGTTTTGTTGGACATTGAGACATATTCTTGATGTTAATTTGCAGCCAATCGTCGAATGAAAAGAATAAAAAATAATGAATTATTTATTTACACGGCATGTGTGTCATCATTTAGCAATTTTTTATCACTTATATACCACATTTTTGGCAGCTACACTACATATCTCTTTGTTTTAAAACAAAATTTTTTACTTCATTTTTTGTTTTTATTTTTCAATTAATGTTAGTTTATTTTTTGTCAGTGTTTTTCCTGATATGATACTGTGCAGATATTAACAAAATTGCTGAATGTTGACACACATACCGTCTCGAAACAAATAAATAAATAGTTAATTATTTATTCTTCTTTTAATTCGACGATTGGCTGCAAATTAACATCAAGAATAATAGTATATTGTATTCATATGCTTTGTTTAAATGATAATGTTGTGATGAGTTATATATTTCGGACAATAAAAGTCATTATAAACCATTTCAGTGTTTATACCTATTGTTTTTTAACATATGTATGGTACACCCTCAGGACGGTTGTGACACTCGCCCTCTTTTTGTATGATTCGATTTTATGACAAATTCATCGCATTTAAAGATAGTATTTTAGTATTTCGAAGTTCTTTTCTCTCAGCTATCTGGTTAATTACCAAAATTATTGCTGGTCAACAAAAAGTGGCACAAACGTACCCAGCCTCCCTTACTAGAATGTATCTTTCTTCTCTACACTCAAAATAATTAAATACAAACATGGTTAATAAGAATCTCCTAATTTAAGAACCTGTTTTCTGTTATATAAATGATAATTGCAAAAATAAAAGTGATGACTTAAATAACGCATTGACCAATTCGATGTTTTTTAATGAAAAATTTTGTTTATTAAAATTTAGATTCGTTGTCATGAAGAAAGACGATTAAAAATAGATAATATAAATACTTATCTTCCTTTTTTAAGACAATTTTCAAATGAAAGAAAATGTTTTCTGTGATATTAGTATTTCAAACTCTATAATTTAAAATGAAATTTTTTTAAACAAGCATGCCGAAAATTAATCTTACAATTAGATGTTTATGATACTATTGTTTAAAATCATTTTAGGTAATGTTGCATATGATCACAGACCTAGTTTGATTCTTTTTAATAGATAAAACACAATAATTTTGAGAAAACGTACAATAATTACACACAATGAATAAAAAACTTGAGTAACAATGTTATTTGCAAATAAGATTTGGTTTCAAAATATTCCAAATTAAAACTAACTTCAAATATTCGATTCTTTTTCACAAATATTAGCGTTAAACAATTTTTTTTATTACTTATGTGAGGATATTGTATTTTTTTTTTCAAATATTTTGTAAGTTCAACTGGAAAAAGATCAATCTAATTTTCGACACGTATGGAAGACTCATTAATTATTGAACATTAGCGACCCGTTTAATAATTTTTTATAAGTATAAATAAAACTACAAAAAATTACATACTACAATTAAATAATATTCAACAATATTCATCTAAAATACCAAAATTATTGTTAAATAAATTTAATTGAGCATAATCTGTCAAAACCATTTGACATTTGACGTATGAGACGCCGTGGCTTCATTTTAAAATACGCATAAGAAAAAAATTAAATAAAAAATGTGAACTTTCTGGGTGGTTTTGACATAATATCTCGGGATTACCACAAATATTTCAAGTCTAAAACTGGCCAAATCCGTTGACCCGTTTTTGAGCCTTAGCATACCTAACACCATATTGAGCTCCATTTTTATGTATAAGATAACTTAGTTTTATTTATCAATAACTGGATGTTTGTTGAACGCTTTGTAGTGAACAATTATGTAATAAAAGAAAATGTTTGTATTATTTTTTTAATTATGTAATATATTTTTATATATAAAGTTACTTTACTGAACTTGTTATACATATGAATGCATATATAAAGTTTGCTAAGGTAACAAGAATGAAATAAATCATAATGATATTTTCAAAACTTTATTTGATATATTATTGATATATTATGAAAAATCTGAGTCAAATGGCAAGTAAAATATTTAGTATTGTATAATATATCTAGTTAGAATAATAATTCCCAAATAGCAAATCAAATTTAAAATTTTTAATAAAGAATAAAAAATTATTTCAGAGCACTACAAAACAAATCCTCATCATTTTAGGTAGTTACAATTTAAGTAATATGTTCTGTAAGCATATGATGAATACTACTATTTGGTTTAATAAAATGTTACATATAAATCGAATTTCTTCGCAATAGTTTGAGCACCTCTACATTTTCAAGATCTGAACCAAAAAGCGGCCCAATGGTTGTAAAGTTAATCGAAATCGTTTTTGCGGTCGATGGAAAAACGCAGGATTGCGAACGGGTGTATTTTGAGATCTCGGCATATACATATGGGAATTTTATCTTCGCCGATAAGAATCCTATTACTTTTACAACATAAGGCAATTTAAATTCCTGCTTAATTCTAAAAAAACGAATAAAATACTCTCTTGAACTGAAATAAACAAACCAGGAATTATATATATCATTTGCAGTTTTTATAATATAAATTCAGTTAACCTTATAATTCGCAATCACATTATCATATAAATTTTATATTCAATTGAGTTTGCAAATTAATTATTAATTGAATAATTATAATAATTAAAAATAAAATCATTTTATAATAATCAGTGCTTTATTATAATTGAGGGTTTTCCAATTCAAAATACTCAAGTATCGTTTATAGAATTCAGTGGTTTAATACAAATTATAATTGAATTTGTAAAATAATTTTCAGTACAGGATAATTAAATATTTTAAATATTTGAAATCGAGGTAGCTGTTTTCGAACAAAAAGTCGACAATAGGTCAAATTTTTTGTCACATATCCATACATAAACATTTTTTTAAATTTTGTATCAAATAATCATAGATAAACAAGCATACATGCAAATAATTCAGACATTCGACATGAAATTTCGAAAGAACATAAATTTAGTAAATCCGTTTTTATGGTGACAGCACACACTTCACATTCCAAGAGTTAAAAAAAACTAGTAGGGAATAGAATATTTTTTGAATATTGTAAATCGGTTGATCCGTGCGCCCGAAATCGTTGACAAAAAGTTGTATTCACACAAAACACATACACACATCAATTTTTTCTGAGGTATGCCAAAATGTTCAGAAACCTTGAAACGTGTAGATATGCAAAAAACATATTTTCGATTTTTGGACGATTGCTATGAGTTACCCTATAAAAAGTTAATAAGTATTACTTCAAAGAAATTGAATTATAAATTAGAAGATTAAAATTCAAATATTTCTCATTGAAATATATTGAACTGTTCTGAATATAGCACATGAAATATTTTTTTAGAAACCCTCAAACCCTTTACTCGTAACAATATATACATACGTTGAACATATTTTACAAAATTTGAAATTTATTGCTAGACATTAAAGAAATTCATTCATATGATACAATTATTTTAATAATTAACTCAACAAATTATTTTCTATTTGTAAGCAAATAGAAGAACAATTCTTACAACTAGCCAAACTATTTAATTGTAATTAAATATTTGCGTAGTGTGAATTATGAGAATCAAAAATTGAAATTTCACGTTTACGTATTATCTTCACGTTTCAAAGTTTTCTGTACATTTTGGCATACCTCAGAAAAAATAGATGTAAGTGTGTATGTGTGAAGAGAATTTTTCGTCGATGATTTCGGCCGTATGGACGAACCGATTTGAGAAATGTGCTGATAAGTTTTTAACAAAGGCAAGTCTAGCCGTTGCGGAAATACGGAGCAAAGAATGCGAATGAGTGAACTCAATTCTGGCTAAAGTTCTGAAGCTCTTACTTAACTCTGAATATACTTTAAATAAATAAATTTAACTTTGTCATTCAGTTTACTTAATATTCATAAATATTATACAATGTTACAGTATTTATAATAGTTTATTTAATATTGCTCGATCATTTTCTTTACGGTATAAGAAGTACCAGCAATTTTCCTTAAGGCACAATGCTATCCACCACTAGTTTTTATATCATAATATATATTGATATATTCATACTGTGATACTGATATATAAAAAGCTCAGCAAATAAAATAATATTTTTACAAAATAATAAAACTCGTTTATAGATTGTTTCAAAAATTATTAAATTTGTTTCTAGATAGTGAGTAAATATGATCAATATTTACAATAAACAAAGATAAATTTGAACCGAGTATTATGATACAGCGTTTTGTTTAAATAAATCCTTATCAAAATAAAAACTGTAAATATAAAAAAAAACAAATACAGTTCTGACACATTTTTATGAGTTATTATCACGTTCGAAACAGAGCATGTGTTGTAAACGACGATCTATGTTTCTATCAATATGACAAGCCTCCGATAAATTTCAATCAAGTACCTACCAAGAACATGTAACAGTGTTGTGATTAATAAATCATTCAGGAATAATGTTTATGTGAATGACAGAGCCGTGTTGCAGATGATTGTGGTACAGATCATTCAGTATACATCATGGAATGAAATGTAAATGGAATCGACATTCAAACTAATTGTAATTTAGTAGAGAGAGTAGTATTCACTATCAAAATCTCTTGTATAGAGAGCACAGATAAGTATACACATAATAATAGTAAATCATTATCTGGCATTAATTAATTAGAGAGAAAGGTCAGAACGAGCATAATTACTAGGTTTCGAAGACTCTTAGAGCGGTATGATTTACGTTATTAATGTCCCTGGATACAAGTATTCTTATAAGCCCAGAGTTGTACCGTGAAAATTGGCCGGTATCATTTTCGTGATTAATATGATGGCTCTTTAGAACAATAGAAATTATATGTACATCGATATATATGTAATAATATATATATATATATATATATATATAAATATATATAATATAATACATATATATAGAAGGGGGGAGGGAGAGAGAGAGAGTGGTCCTCATTATTACCATTTTCGAATTTCTCTGCTCCCAAGAGCTCAAATGCTATCAAAATAAATTTAAAAAATCCTCTAAGAGTGTAAGTTCCTAATATTATCTATATTAACATTTAGGTAGTCCGCAATTCAATTAAAGTTGCGTATATTTATTATTAACATATGTCATTAAGTAAATTCTTGTGCCAGCTGCGATAGCATTTGTGAACTGAAATATTATGGCACTTAAAAATATTTATAAAACACTTAACCTCTAATTAAACCCATGCGGGCTGTTTAACAAAATATTTATTTACCATGACATGAAAAACTAGCTGTAAGTGGAATTCTGTCTTAAGGCAATTAGGGCATCGTGCCTTAAGGCAAATTGCTGGAACTTCCCGTACCAAAAATTATTATTTTTTTTTTAAAACGATTAACATTTTTGAAAAAAAATTACTTTGAAAAAATAAGATTTTTGAGAAACTATAAATTGGACAAAAAATTAGTTTTTTTTGAAAAAAAAAATTTTTTTTTAAAAAATTTTTTTTAAAAATTTTTTTTTTTTTTTTGAAAAAAATTTTTTTTTCTTTATTTTGACATATTGTGGAAGAAGATCTGAACTTTTTTTTTCAAAGCAATCGTACTGCTTTAACTACATAGGGATAAAATATAAAGCGCGTAAGCGCCGCGTCGCTGTCTAACGCATAAGCATTGGTACGGAACCGATAGGAATGTTAACAAAATGTATACTTATTGTTAAAATCTCTATAAAATGTCGGATAATTTGATGTGCATATGTCTAATGATCATTTTTGACCGCCAAATGGCTCATTTTTTTACTTTTTCCTCTATATCTCCGAAACCGCTGGACCTACCTTCATGAAAGTTGTATCGATTTTTTATCTTGTCAATACAAATAAAATGTTTTTTAAATTATTAAAATCGGACGCTCCGTTCTCTTAAAAACTGAGTTACCGTTTTCGGAACTTTTTGCCCCGTATCTTCGGAACGGCTTGACCTGCCTTTGCCAAAAACTAATCAGCACGTCTCCTTATCAATACGGATCGAATGTTTCTTGAATTATTCAAATCGGTTGATCCGTGTTCCCGAAATCGTCGACGAAAATTTGTATCCGCACATACATACACACACATACATACATACACACACACATACATCCATTTTTTCTAAGGTATGCCAAAATGTTCAGAAACCTCTGAAACGTAAAGATATATAAAAATTTTCATTTTCGATTTTTTTGCGATTACTATAACTTGCCCTACGGGAAGTTAATTAATTTTGCAACAAAATATTTATTGAATTTGTGATGTTGGCACTCAAATTATGAGTAATTAATTGCGATCAAAATTACAAGTCTGCTATCACAGATGGTGCCAGGATTTACTTAAGAACATATGTTAATAATAAATAAACAAATTTTTTAATTGAATTGTGGACTTTCTAAATGTTAATATTAAGAACTAAAACTTTTAGACATTTTTTTTATCAGTTTGGAAGCATTTGGGCCCTTGGGAGGAAATAAATTCAAAATTGTCTATATTAAGGACTACCCTAATATATATATATATTGGTGAATAACGTGACAAACTGAATAGTTCTATAATTTTTTCGTATTTTTCTTTAAATTTACTTTTATTTTTAGAATTAGAGATCATCCTTTCAATATAATGTTTATATTTGTTTTTGTTTGTCGCGAACTGTGTCCATTAATCACGTTAGATTTTTATGTAGACGAGAGCTTGACAAAAAATCACAAAATATCACGTGAGGGAAGGGTGGTATATTAAAATATTACGTTTCTTAATTTTTTACCTGAATTAAAAAAAAAATCAAACATTTTCAAAACAAATCAAAATGTTTACAATGTTTTCTGACTAAAAATACACGTGATATTTATAGGGGGAGTAATTTTGAATATCTCCAAAGGGGAAGGGGTCCAAGAGTCCTTAAAAAATCCATCACGTGATTAATGGTCGCCTCCTAATGCAAAATGATGACGCACATACAGTATCGAAAGGTGCCGTATCTAAATAATTATACGTGTTTTTCATTATTAGTATGCAAAAATCTTAAGTTTATGTTTCAACGTCGAATAAAAAAAATTTAAGTGAACAAATATAGTAGTTAAAATTCTTTTGTATAGCAAATGTTAGTTACAATGTGATTTGTTATTTTTGAAAATAATATCAATTTTGATAACCAGTGATAATATATTTTTTTCATTTTATTCTTTAAAAATTAAACATTTTTTCGTACATAAATTTGGGTAGGGCTTAAAGACCCACGAGTAAGAAGGTCTACCACCGATATCTCAAAAACAAGTAAGGTTAAGAAATTTTTAAAATCAATATTTGAAAATCCATAACAAAAATATTTTCTTTCGTTGTCAGTTTTTTCGGTTGTGAGCACTGTTGTTTAGTTTACTTTATAATATTTTCGGAATGAAACCTTTTACAAATTTGGGGATAACATTTTGTTTGCATGTATCGTATCTCTGAAATATCTTTGTTAGATACTTGTTTGCTAGTAGAAGTTTATAGGAAGTAAAAAGGCTCAACTCTTCAATGTTGTAATTAAGAGTTTTAGGTTCACCTGTATTTTTAAAAGTAATAAAGAGAAAATCGAATACAAACATGTTTCATTTCCATATAAGTTAATGAAATAAGACAATATAAACAAGATTTTATTCATAATGTATAACTATTAAATAAAAGTTTTTTTCGCTTGGTTTAATCGGGTTGTGAAGCAGCGAAGAACAGCAGTATTGATAAAAGTGTTTGGTCAAACTAGTTACTACAACATTGCTAGTAATTAAGTACTCAATAATCTACTTTTATATTCTTATTCTATAATTCTCATATCCTCATCCTATTTCATTCTGATAAATAATTCATCTTTACATTTCATAAATCCCTGCAATGCATGATGAGATCAGATTTAAATCATTCCGCCGCAGAATAAATCCTTCACGATACATATAAATTGTGTATAAAATCCATTCCTTCTACAAAATGACAATTGCTCTGGGGTGGATACTATATCCGAGAATACAACAAAGAAAATATAATACATCAGACTTTAATACTCTGAGATTAAACTCTTTTAGAAAGATAAATGACTTTGCAAAAAACAAAACAATCCAAATAGAAACAAGAAACTAAAAAATTTAATATGGGAAATGTAATATAACGAGCAAAAAATTAAATAAGTTAGGTTTATTTCACAAAAGGTTTTGAAATAAGTCTTCTTTGTAGTATATTTTTGTATGCTTTTTTTGCTTTTGTTTTGAAGAATTAAATTTAAATTTTATTATGGTATTTGTAGTATTAGCCAAATCCTGGGTCTAGTTGGTATGAAGTTCAAAATTTACAAATAATTAATACTAAAGAAAACAAATTTAAAACTCAAGAAGGTATACAAATTTAAAAAATTGCAGAATACTGTAATCGCATTATTTAATATCCACTCATAAATATACATAAATTCTATTCAATTAATACTGTATATTAAGAAAATCAAAAATTAAAAAAGATGATAAAAGATCACGTAGAGGTATTTAATATATTGCAAAACTTTTAAAAATCTGAAGACAAATATAGTAGACTCGATGGTCCGCGGGTAAAAAGATCCATCTCCGATATCCCAAAAATCAGTAAAGTTAAAAAAATTTAACAACGATATTTGAAAGTAGAAGGAAAAAGATGTATAACCAGCCATCACCGTGAATGTTACGATATGTTTGAAAATCCATTATAAATGTATTTTCTATCTTTATTTGTTTTGGTTGTGAGCACTGTTGTTTAGTGTACGAGACCTTAATATAATTTTTATGTATACGTTATTTAATTGTTTTATAAGATATATTTTTAATTTTAAGTTATATTCAACAGTTTTTATTATATAATTTCCATAAAAGCTTATACCTGTGTGGAGTAAAAAGGAACCAACTAAACCTTTACCCGAGCGAAGGTGTAAAAATTAAAACTAGTAAATAGAAAAGTAAATTAAGCTAAAAAAGCAATTTTATAAAATATAAATTAAATAGTTATTCCAACTCTGCTTATGAATATTTCTGACTAAGTACCAGATCAAGGTTACAAACAGTGTTATCTTTGTCAAAAATTTATCCATAAAATTTATATTTTGCGTTGTGTTGAATATTGTAGCTATTATTTCGCAAAATCTTAGTAAAATTGTAAATAAAACATTGGACCTTTTTGCCCCATTTCACTCTTATGGGGTAAAAAAAACCTGGAGAAGAATTTGAAAAACAGCATAAACGACATTTCTACAATGATGAATTATGTGGGAATTTTGCTGAACATAGTCAGAGAGTTGTTTGATATGTATTAATTGTTGTGATATATTTAGTTTCACAATATAATGGCTAAAAGTCAAATTGGCCCTTTGTATCCCGCCCTACACCCCACAATGATATAAAACTTTGACATTTTTGACTATTTTTGAATGTTAATTTATATTGAAAAAAATATTATATTAAATAAGTGTGATGAAAATATGATGATAAAATATGATATTATAGAGTTGTAAAATATTACCAAAAGCTAAGCATTTTATAAATCATTATAAAATCGACATAAAATAAAACCAAATAAATTTAGAAACTCGACGTAATTATTCTAATGAAATTCGCTCAATTAAGCGCATGGAGAGAGCAGCGTTATTTATTATAGAGCATTGTGAACAGCCTCATAAATTTTATAGCAAGCATCGCGTCATAAATCACGAAAAAAATCAATATGCAAATAAAATTATAAAATTAAAAATGCTTCATAATTTTTTTACTGCATATTAATATAACGTAAAATATTTACGATGTCCATAAATATGCCAGTATAGATCGTAATAACAGTAAAATTGCATAATATATTTAAATTTGCTCACCCACATATTGAAAGTATTAAAATTCACGAAATTAAAATTAGTTAAAAATATGCAAACGTATATCAATGAATAAAGCAATGATTTAAGTTTGATTGAGTTTTGTAAATAGTTGCCATAAAAATGAAAATTAAGTATACTATTTAAAACATACTCCTGAAAAACCTTTTTTATACAAGATGAATATAGTATTGAACATTTTCAATACCACATATTTGGTCCTTCGATTGTGACATATTCTCATATATATCATTTGTTGAAATCTGAGAAAACGATCAATACTGAAAATTGATTTATCTTAAGGTGATTAAATACCAAATTACCAGATAAAATTTTTAATGAAGAATTTATATTTATGTTTAGCTTCTCGATTTCAGAGTAATGAACGTTGTGCAGCTACTAAATATACCAAAAAATAATTGTGTATTAGTTACTTATAATGAATAAGTTTAACAAAAACTTGAAATAATATTCATAGTTCTTAATTGACGAATACGCTGTTTAAATGAAAAAATATAGTTTTAAAGTAAAATAAAGATTTATATACACAAAAATGTATCAGAGAGTCTCAGAATTGAACGTTAAGCCGAAATAGGATGAGAGTATGGATAATAACTGTTATAAAAAAATCAGAAAAAAAAATATAATGTAGTTTGAAACTCTTGTGAACGAAATGCTACAGCAGATAATCGTGTTATTTTAGGTTTTTATGTTTATACTAGTTTTTTTTATTATGAACTTATCAAGTATTTTACCATTTTACAATCTTGATTAAATTTGTAACGTTTTGGTAAAACTTACCAATATTTTTGAGTACGTTTTTTAAGACAGCTCTTCAATGTCGTCAAATTTCGAAAACGTTAAATTAATATTTTAACAAACAGTTTGAATTCTAGATATCTTGAGCCATTGTGTCAGTGTTTTTGACTATGTTCCAAAAATGTTATTTGCGGTTACGGTTCTAAAGCTCAAATCAACAAAAATAATAAACATAAACTTCTCCTTCGGGAAGTTAAAAATTTCCCAAAATAACCGAAAAATGGTCACTGTTTGAACAAAGCTCTAGTATGTACTTAAATGTTCAATTAATTAATAAAAGTGAATTGAAAACACAATCAGAGAAATATAGTTTTTATAATAATTATAATTCAGAATTGTCTACAACCACGTCTTTGACTCAGGACCCGAACGTACTTGTATTCGATAGCTTATTATTTCATAAATCATGAAATTTCAATATTAGAATTCAATTTATATTTATATAACAATTCAATTTATGATATCGATATAATTGCAAATGTTTAATTATGTTATTCATAATTTAGTACTATCTGAAAATACTGCCTACAATCTCAATCTCAGATAATAAACCAATTACTTGTATTTGATGGATCATTTATTAGTTTATAAATCATAAAATTTCAAAATTCCCGATAAATTTATAATTACATAAATCAATCTTTTTATGATATCGATATAACTGCAAAAAGATAATAAGAATATTTATAATTCCAAACTGTCTAAATATACTGTCAACAGTCTTTATCTCAGACCTAAACCTAAACCAATTGATTTTTAATGGCTTATTTAATAAATCATAAAATTTTAATATCCAGAGTCATTTTATAATTACTATACTCAATTTATGATATAATTGCAGTAAGACAATCATGATATTTATGATTCAGTACTATCTGAAAATACTCCCTACTAGGGAATGCAATACCGGTATACCGGTATACCGAATTACCGCCCGATTTTTCGGCGGTATTTTTACTGGTCTTTATTCCAAAAATACCGGTATTTTCGGTATTTTTACATAAGCGCTATTTGATACATAATACCCAGATATTATGATACATAATAATATAAAATTTCTCGGAACAAATTTATCTTTAAATTCCATAATCGCATAAACAGCTATATCTTCAAGTGATTTTATAAGATAAACAAATGTCAATTGTTATCTCAACTTGTCATTAAACTAAATGTTTATTGCTTTCCAAAGGGCTTCATATCGTGTTACAATAAATAGAGTTGGACTGATAGATAATGATGTTTGTTTCATCTTTTGTGAAAATGTAACTGATATGTGTTTTAACTGATATTTGCGCCAAAATATTCTATATCATACAGATTACCCGTGCGTAATTTTTTTTTTTTTTTAACTTTATACATAATAATTATGATAATTACTAAATATTTTTGCTTTTTATTACAATTATAAAATATTATTTTTCGAAAACGTTTCGAAGTTTGAAAATACTATAGAAGCATCACATTGTTTTAAATAACAATACTCAACAATTATAGTAACTCATTATTTATCTCGACAAAAAATCCAATCTTAAATTAGTGTATAAAAATTATTTTTTTAAAATATTTGTATATGATCTTTTTTGAGTTTTTAGTCTTTCTTACTCATAAGTTTGTTTTTGGTGAAAAGTACTCAATAGTGATAATTAAATTGCATATGCTTTTGTTAAATTATCATTTAAAAAAATAAACTTATTGTTTTATTTTATTGTTTAGTTGAATATAGTTTCAGTTGTATGTACATTTTTTTTATATTTGTACTAGCAACTTTCAATTTTGTTTACGTTTGTTCAATATAATAAAAATACCGGTAATTTACCGGTATTCCGGTTTTAAAATGAAAAATTATCGAAATACCGGTATTGAAATTTTCCATCGGTATTGCATTCCCTACTTCCTACAACCATTACCTTAGATCCGAAACCAATTACTGGTATTTGACGGCTCATTATTTCATAAATCATAAAATTTCAATATCCAAAATCAATTTATAATTACATAACAAGTCAATTTATGATATCGATATAACTGCGAAATGTAATTGACTAAAAACTGCCCACGATCCTTCGATGAGGACCCAAAGCAATTACTTCAATAAAATTCACTCAATTTACGTAATGAAACCACTCGGTTGATGTTGAACCATTCGAAACTGGGGAAGCAATGACGACACTGGCAGCTTTTGTGAGACCATAATTCACAGCCGTTTACTAGGACACGAAATGCCAAAGGCGCATTAAACCCCATTGAACGAACATATTTTACTCTCATAGTGATGGTAGGATGCTTCGCTTCTGCGATAAATAAATTTCTTAACAATATCTGAATGATTAACGATGTCCACGGTTTTATGGGTTGACCTTGGCCAGTTGCCAGGGCGCTTTGTCTTCTACAGAATGGTAAAATATTCAACTTAAATAATGGACGAAACGGGGATAATCCAATAAAGATAAATAAATAAATGTCGTTTGCTTTAGGATTTTTTATGGCCAACTATTATTTTAAATGATAATAATTGTGCTGAAGCAGTATTTTTGGAATACACTAGTTGCAAGTGGACTTAGGGCTATTTTATATGCTTATCCGGCATGAAAAGCGCCATTGGATTTAAGCCATCAACTATCCTGATAAAAATGGAAATAACTTAATCCAGTGATTTCCAACCAGTGGGGCGCGCCCCCCTGGGGGGGCGCCATACCGTTCCAGGGGGAGCGCGAAACTGTTTCAAAAATATTATTTTTAAATGCTAAGTGTCAAAAACAAATCAGCAAAATACTTAAAGTAATTCTAAGAGTGTTTGAACTCAAAAAAAAAATTGCTATATTTCTTGCTAATATCAAAAGGGACGGAGCAATCTTGTTTTAGGACACAAAGTTCCTCGCAAAATTTGCGTATTTAGTTGATATTTTTCAAAGACTTAGCGATTAAATTAAATCAATGCAAGGATCTCAAATTCGTGCTTTCTTCAGAAAGACAAGATTACGGCTTTAATGGAAAAATTAGAACTGTGTATAACTAGTATCAAATAACTTTATAACTTTAACTTGTTTCTCACTTTTAAAATTACTTGTGTTACTGATGAAATAGAAGTAAGTAAAGATCTTATTATCATATCAGTCATATGACTAGTCTACAAAACCAATTTTCGCATTACTTTATCTAATTAAGTCCAAATACGAATGGATTAGAAATCCATTTGTCATTGAGAAACATGATGATTTTGGTCATTCAACAGCAGAGCAGAAAATGATAATTGATTTATCTAGTGATAACACATTGACGCAGATGTTTCAGGACGAAAATATATTGTTAAGTTTTGGTTACCAGTAAAGGACGATTTTCCTACTTTGGCAAATAATGCTTTAGAAATTTTATTACCATTTGTGAGATCTTACTTATGTGAAACAGAAAATTCTTATAATAAATAGTTATGTTTGTATGTATATTTTTTATAATACTGTGTATTATTTGGCATAATTTCAGTTATATTAAGTATATTTAAATTAAATTGTTAGAAAAATAAGAATGGGAGGGGGGCGCAAAGGAGAAAGGGTTGGAAACCGCTGACTTAATCATTATTTATAAGAAATTATTTAAAAAGTAAATAGTTCAAATTGTATGATTATCTATAAAATATTATGAATTTTATATCGAATGGAAAAACAACTACTGAGTTGTTTTTCCAACATGCCCTTGTAGTATACAATGTCCCTTTTCAGCCGACTATTGTAAATTCGTCAAGTATATTGCATGTCTTTTACTGGACATAGTTGTAAATAACAGATATAATAATGAAAAAAAACGGCATGTGACGGATAAGTCGATTTGATAAACAAGAATAGAAATGCAGCAACTTTTGATATGGTGATGAAATTCTAGATTAAATGTTTGGTTTTTTTTTTGAATAATAACGTGTCCTGATTACAATGATGAAAATTAAATATAAATACCTGTTAATGTTTTAAAAACCGATGTGACCTGTAATTATTGGTTACATCTAAACGACGATCGTCATATAAAATTAAATGTATTTGTTAAATTACTAAGATCTAATCGGCTAGGTTATAAGTTCCTAGTCTGACATTCTAAAATATACTTTAATTTTTTTAATTTTCAAACAAACTTATAATATCTATAGTTGCATTAACAATAGTGCACGAACAGGGACTTAAAATTCATTGGATTTTTGTAATTAAATCACTTATCGTAAAACTATAATAATTCACAATGTTCATTAAGACCAAGTATTCTTTTCATATACATAGTCTCATTGAAAACGACACAATTTTTTCACCAACAATTTCAAAGATATGACCAAACATTTATCAAAAAGTAATCAGCACCAAATTGATATCGTCCGACGTGTTAGACTTCTTAAACTAAGTTTAGAATGTATTATAAAAACCTGGATAAAAAAAATTTGAACGTTTCTGCTAAAAATTTCTAAAGAAGCAGTTCTTCGATCAAGTTGCAAAACGAATGAATGAAAACACTTACCGAGTTTCATCAAATGGTTTTTAAATAGTTTAAATCGATTTTAAAAAAAAACGTCCATAAAATGTCTTTTTTTGTTTACACATACCTACACATTATGTCAAACAATTCAGAATTATTATTATTTTTTGTTTATTTGCTTTCGCTTACTAATTTTATATCGTATTCAATCTATATGTAGATTTTATTTTTCTTATACTATATATACTTTCTTTCAACTTATTTTCTTCACATAAATTCTATTGTTCTACATGGTTCAACTTATCTTCATTCTTCCCTTTTTTATCTTCTTACTTCTTTCTACTATTTCATTTTTATTTTCAATTTTAATTCAATTTCTATTCATTCTAATACATTATTTATTCTAATCATTTTTTTACATACATCTTACAATTGAAAAAATTACAAAAAAATGGCTGGACCAAAACTACCAATTATTCCGAAAAATAATCAGCACCCAACTGATATCTATTAGGACTAGGATTTCTTATAAAAACATGATTAAAAAATTTTGCACCTAGCTAATTTTAAAGAAACATTTTGATCAATAAAATAAAGCAAAACTAATTAATAATAATCCTTACCGAGTGTTATTGAATGGTTTTTAAATTGTTGAGATCGATTATTGTAAAAAAGTCTATAAAAGATCAATTTGTTAGTTGCTTTATAATTCGCATACTATTTTCCAACTTTTATGCCAAACGATTCAGAATGATTCGCAACGTTAGAAAACATAAAATTAGCAATTTGGACTTTGGACAAAAACATAAATTTCCTTCGAAGAAAAGTTGAAAGTTCGATTTTTTCGTTAAAGTTTCGTTAATTTCAGTGCAAACATGAAAATGTGATTGCTGTATATCAGTAATATCTAATAATATGAATTTGCAGCCTATTTTATAATTGATATTTACTAAACTATATCCAAAATAAATAGTTACTATTGACTCTAATTAGAAAATGTAAATATTAATTGCAGCACTCAATGGTGCTTCAATCATGTTGTGTAAATGAATTATGAAAAGTGGAAAAACTACTTAAATATTCAATATAATCTTTTATTATAAATGTCATGTGCAAACAGCTGAATTAATTGCAAAACTTCAAAAACTTTTAGAATTCAAGATTATAAATATACAATTTAAGGATTTATTAATATTTAATTATTTACGGAAATAAATTAATTGCAAAACTTGCAAAACTTTTCGGAGTCAAGGCTTCATATACAATTTAAAATTTCATTAATATTTAATCACTTATGAAAATATAAAAAAATATAAAATATATAAAAGTTATTTATAAATGAAAAAAATGTACACATCACTCAATTTCATTTTACTGTTTTTAAAGAATTCTGGAAATATACTGATTAACTTCTAAATCTTGAATATCTTTGAATCATATTTTATATAAACAAACTTTTAAATTTTCATTCAGAAGATGGCATATCACTGTTAGTCTCATAAAAAATGAAAATTTTAACTTATAACACTATTTAATATTATATATTATGTTACAAAAAAGAGTGCGCGTAAGGTTCACACGCGATTGCTATTGTACGAGATGGTATTTAAGTTAAAAATAAATACATCATACAAAATTCTTGCATAATGTTTATTAGTAATATGGTAACAATCGTGATGCACGCATTCAATAATGTCAACCAATATACATATTTCTATAATAATAATTTATAAATTATACATTTATAATAGCATTAAAAATATTTTTAATATTTGAAAATAATAATGAAATACAATCTCATTCTTTGAGCAGCTCTAATATCTGTCTTGTCTATAAAAATATTTTCCATTTTAATAGCTTCAAAGATTCATAGAAACTACGAATAATATAAAAATTATTATTTTACGTTTCTTACAGGGCACAAATGTTTCATTTGTTTTATTTTATTTATTATAATTATTTACGGAGACAGGGTAAAATATTCTTCTGATTCAGGCAATTTTTATATTACTACGATGTAACCTTAAAATCTAACGACATTCTGACATAATGCTTTTCAGTGACGCATAAAAACGTACGCGGTTACACGTAAAACGAAAGATCTCTATTCACTCGACACGACGACTAATCACAATCGACCCGTATAGAAAAGATTTCATCGAGAGCGAATGACGAACAGGGTAAAATATTCTTCTGATTCAGGCAATATTTATTATATCAAGATTTGTACTATGATGTAACCTTAAAATCTAACGACATTCTGACATAATACTTTTCAGTGACGCATAAAAACGTACGCCGTTACACATACAACGAAAGATCTCTATTCACTCGACACGACGACTGATCACAATCGACCCGTATAGAAAAGATTTCATCGAGAGCGAATGACAAACAGGGTAAAATATTCTTCTGATTCAATCATTTTTTAATAAATCAAGATTTGTACTACGATGTAACCCTAAAATCGAACAACATTCTGATATAATGCTTCTCGGTGACGCATAAAAACGTACGCCGTTGCACGTACAACGAAAGATCTCTATTAACTCGACACGACGACTAATAACAATCGACCCGTATAGAAATGATTTCATCAAGAGCGAATGACAAACAATTCGGACGTAACGCAACTGCCGTTGCATTATCGCACATTTATACTCTCTAGTCGTGCCTAAAGAAGTTTTATCACAGAATTCTTGTTGGAAATGCTAGTAAAGCCATATATATTATAAGTTGTGAATATTAGGATGATTTGTAGCTTAATAGTGCTGGTAATTCGAACTAAATTGCCCATTGAAATTATTCACAGAAAACGCCGGAACAATAAATAGGAGTTGTATAAGCAGTAACATATTATTTCGAATGTAGATCTCTTTGCAAACAGAATTGCTTGTTGATCTTAATCTTGTCTTAAATGCGCTTATAACACAAGCAGAAAATTATGAATAAATTTCACCAATTTTAAGATATGCATTAAGTATTCATGGTCTGAGTCAAATACTCAGAATGCTCAATATTATTTAAATTACATTAAAATTTACAGCCATTAAGAGCTTCAAGATATAACAAATTTGCTGAATTTATTACATAGGAGTTCATAAATGCCCGGGACGTTGAAATGCCTCTTGTTTTGTGGTTATCAATTGCCACACTAGACAACTTTATGTTAACCATTATTGGTAGATTCGCCGCATTCACTACTGCAACGTAACATTAACTATACGGGTTGGCCTGTACTAAAATGGTACGACCATTGTTGGATTGTATAAATTTTGTTTGTACAATGCCAATGATACTATTCCGACAATTGTGATAAAAGTTGCGTATTTGCCACATATAAGCTATAAGTGTTGCGTTATTGATATTTAAAATTTTGAATAGGACTGCGTATACTCTGGTCAATTAGAATAAATAATATATAAAATATAAAAAGAGGTAGATCAGATCTATCTAACAGTACCAAAAATAGCTATTAAATTAAATGGAGAAGTGTTATGTTTTCAATCACTCCATCGTGGCAACAATTTTAATTGCTGATTTTACGCTAAAAGCACGTATTCAAAATAGATTTAAATTAAATTAATAGTTTCAGTGAATATTTCTGACCAAATACCAGATCAAGGTCATATGGGTGTTGTTTGTAAACATGTGACAAAAAAATGATATCTTGCATTAGTTGAATAAAGTAGCTATCATTTCCTAAAATTAAATATAAGACATTGGATCTGTTTGCTCCCTAGCTGTTCCATTTTACACCGCCTATTGAGTAAGATAAGATCAATGACAAATTTTATATTTTAGAATAATAGTGAGAAAAACACATTTCTATAATTAGGAATTAACTGGGAATTTTAATGAACATATTTCCATAGTTGTTTTGCTGATACGTGTTATGTGCTGTTCATTTGATTTAAACAGTATAATTACTTAATGTGAAATTGGACCTTTGTGCCCCGCCCATGCCTCGAGTAATTGCCTAATTAATTTTCAAACATGTGTGAATGTATGTACGTAAGTTTGGCATCTATTTCTTGAGGAGTGAAGTTTAAATAACAAAATGCAACGGGATATAGAGAGTAGGTAGAAATTATGTTTAAAAATGATTGAAATATTTTTAGGTTTATATATCATTTATTGCAAACGTACAGATGACAAAATTGGTCGTATAGATTTGAAACTTGACAACTTTATTAGTTAAACTGCTGTAATAATGGAAATTGATGGTCAATTCTAATTTTTACCTAAACACTATTATATTTGTTTTTTAATTTAGCTAACTATTGGATGATCTGTTGTAATATACATTATTATTTGACTATCACAAGACCTTTTGAACAGTAGTTTTTTAGCGATTTTTTAATATTAAGAATTAACCAAGTTATTGCCCTTTTTCTTAAATTTATTATTATCTAACTTCCCGTAGAGTAAGTTATTGTAGTCGTCCAAAAATCAAAATTGAACATTTTTACATTTCTCCACGTTTTGAAGGATTCTGAACATTTTGGCATACTTCTAAATAAATGGATGTATGTGTGTATGTGTATGTATATATGAATACAAATTTTCGTCCACGTTTTTGGGCGCACGGATCAACCGATTTGAATGGTTCAAAAAACATTCAATTCTTATTGATTGGGAGATGTGCTGAAAAAGGTCCATCCATTTCGGAGATATAGTGCGAGGAGTGCAAAAAATAAAAATCGAGTTAGTGAGAGAATGGAGCATTCGTTTTGAATGCTTGAAGAAACATTCAATGACGGAGAGAAGTCGTGATTAGTTTTTGCAAAGGCAGGTCCAGCCGTTTTGGAGATATCGAGTTAAATGTGCAAAAAATTGCAGTTTTTGAGGGAACCAAGCACCAGTTTCATTTTTTTATTAATAACAAACAGAACATTGAATACAATCTATGATTTATTTTGATTTACATTAATTGAATAAAATTATATATAGTATTTACTTTAGTGGCTCATTACTATTAGATACAATTTAAGATCAAGTTAATGGGCCATAATTTTTTAAGTTTTCTTAATTCTAGTGTAAGAAACAAATTCATGATAACTTGAAAACTTATTGCAAAAAGCCTAGAAAAGCCAAACTACATACTTCACGTGGCTAAATATTTTGATCTACAGTTTCAATTACTATTGCTTGATATCAGGTTGTGCTGAACGCGTATTTGAACTCAGAACTTTGTTGATTTGAAATTTGGCGGTTAATACAGTGCTACGAACATCTTTTTTATTTACTCTTATTGTATTCACCCATTATTAAACAAAGAAATTGTATCGACACTTAAAAAATCATATAGGCATAATCATAAAATCTTTATCTCATATTAATCATAAAATATAATCATAAAATATTTTAATTTTATATGACTAAGTGCTCATCATTGAGTAGTTGACTCTATACTTCATTGCAATATTTAGCTCGTGGAATATTTGGCCACAATTAAAGCGTTGTCAGATATGGGCTTCAGGCTATATTTTTATGGTGAATATCATATATTTGTCAAATGAAACTTGTTTAGATAAAAATACATAAACCACAGAAACATATTGGCAAATAGGGTTAAAGAATACTTCAGCTCACAAATTAGTCTTTGAAAAAGCATTAATATTTTAATTTAGACAGAAAATTCATAGATCCTCCATCGATGACAGCAAAAATTGTAGCAGCATAATACTAATGTATTATTAATAATTTATTACCACCCATTCATTGCCTAAATTCAGGCCATAAACCTATTTTGATCTGTTGCAGAACTTTTAAAAGCCTATTGTTTTTCCTCAAACTTCTCCAAAAGACTTCTCGCCTGAATGTACATTTCATTTCCCCACTTCTGTAGATGAGTTTTCTTTTTCGCTGCTTCTTTTGTCTCATGATCTAATAGAATTGTTGCTCTCCGCCATTACAACAAGACAAAACAAGTGTAAGAGAGTTTGGATCCTATTTAAGTATACTCATTTGTAAAGATTATCATTGTACATTATTCTATTATTAGTGTTATTTCGCAATGACATAGCCATTTTTACTCCTTGCTTTTCAGAAATATTGTCCATTCTTCCAGTAAATTGCGAAATTCGCATTCGCGAATTTATTCGTCGAGTGTACGGTCATAATTCAAAACAATAGCCTCGTTTTAACACAAGAGTATTCAAATTCTTCAGTCATAACGGAAGTTTGGATTTGAGCTGGAGCGGAACAGAAAACTTTATGAAGTCGTGCTATTAAAGGACTTTTTTCTACCTTTTTCCTGATGCGACATTTGGGAATGAAAATAATATATTCAATTTAATTAAGTGATGTGGAATCAACACAAAAGTTTTTTTTTTTTTTTATTTCCATCTAAATTACAACTGCCTGAGAAGGCATTCAGTAATTGTTGTGATTAGTTATTAAATAAGTTTTTAAAATACTACCCATTGGTAGTATTTTAAGTTAGTATAATAAATATGAATATATGACAATAATTGCAAGCAGATAATAAATATAAATATGTGAGAATAATTACAAGCACTATACTAGATATATAACTATGCTAAGTCTAGTGGATCTAATCTTCTTAGTCTCTTGACAGTAACACAACAGTTAATATATGTATATGGGAATTATTGTAGATGCTACAAAGCCTGCTTTTAAGCTCCTTTCATGTCATTGCTTTTAGAAGCTATTATGAATCTTATAATAGAATAAAAAAGTATATATGTACGTTTTTGTGTGTATGTATATCTGGGCAATTTGTCCATTCGTCAAAGTTTTCTTAAAAACGTTTTCACCATCCAGCCATTTATTGCAACTCGATAAGAACTAGCGTTCACTATTTATGCGAGCAATTTGCATAGCAGTTTCTTCATAATTCGCTAAAAAGTTTAAAAATTGCAAATCGCGTATTCCACTTAATTCCATGGTTGTAAATTCATACAAATGCAACGGAAGTGAGTTACGGCAAGGTCGAGTGCCATTGGTTCGTTATTCGCTCTAGATGAGATTATTTCTATACCGGTCAATTCTGATTGGTTGTCGTATTTGTGCGAGGCTTCTTTGTATGCGTGACTTTATACGTGCGTACGCCACCGAAAGCGTGAAGCATATTGTTCATTTTTTGGTGTTAATGTCATAACATTTTAAGGTTAAATATTAGTACAAGCCTTGAGTTAATAAAAAATGTCTGGATCGAAAGAATATTTTATCCCATCACTTATAAATAATTATAGTGCAAATAATAAAGCAAATGAAAAATCTCTGCCGTATAAAAACGTAAGTTTATTGAAGTAATTTGTATTATTCGTGGTTACTATATATTTTTGAGGTTACTAAAATGGAAATTATTTTTATATGCTACAACTGTTCAAATAATGAAACTGTATCGCCAGCGAAATACTAAAAAAAACAAGCAATCAATGATTGTATGTTACTTTTAATGACTGTTAATTTTAATTACATGAAGTTCTTCAAACACAACTACATGACAAGTGAAATTGTGAAAACAATATTTATTTAAGCGTTGTTTAAAATAATAATTCCCAGCATTTTTATAGATATTAAAAAATATTAAAGCAGTACAGCTTTATTCTAACATGACGAAGATATATCTTTCTCAGAATTATATCTCAGAAACTTTAGAGGAAGAGTAGAGGAAGTCTACATGTTTTTCATTTATGATGACTATTAAGTATTACAAAGTAGCATATTTTTATAAATAATGAAGAATAAATTGATATTCATATTTATTACTCTAAACAAGAGATCAAGCACAACAATAGTTTGTGTAGCTGTGTATCATTTATATACCGATATACTTTATAACGGACATATATGCAGTTTATTCATTGCTAGTGTTAATGAAATTATTCAAGATTGTTATATTAAAGCTGTCTACTGTATGAACAAATATTATAGACTTTATTAATCAGCAATTATTTTATTTCTCTAATAAAGATTCTTAGTTCTTGATGCTAATTCCAATGACAAACCGATCATGTCGTATGACTAATTGCATTATTGTTTTTAAATATTATAAATATTTTTAATGCTATTATAAATTTATAACTTATTATTATATAAATATGCATAATGATTGACATTAAAAAATGTGTGCATCACGAGTGGTACCATATTGCTGATGAACATTATTCAAAATTGTTATATTATGTATTTATTTTTAACTTAAATGCCATCTCATACAGTAGTAAAAAAGTTTTACTTTAATCGCGTGTGAACCTTACGCGCACTCTTTTTTTATCTATAGATATTAGAAAGTAAATACAACTTGCCTCATGTCAAAATGCCATTCACATCAAGCGAGTATTTTTAATAGCTTTTAGACATTAGAATCCATGAATATGATACCTCAATTATATGATTATCTTTAAGGTGACAATTTATCCTTGTCTGGCCGGAAAAATCCCGGATTTCACCTTGTGTTCCGAGTTTTTTTAGAAGCATTATTTGTCCCGCAAATTAGGAAAACTTTTTGACTGTTGCCTGGCATATATGCTATTTTTTAAGATAATTATAAAAAAATGAACAAAATTTTATAAAAAGTTTGAAAGCGAAATATATAATACATACTATAACATATAACAAATGTCAGTAATTCTGATTAAACGCATTCATTTAAAACAATATGATTTTTATTGCATTCTTGAATAGTATTTGTTATTTTAAAAATTTTATATTATTATAATTTTCGGCACGTATTATAACAATCATAATTACTATCTGAACAACATTCACAAAGTTAATGCGTAATTGTATCAAATTCAACAAACACTGATCGATTATTATCAGATGATTTGTATAATAATCAGACTCAAACTTGTAACCTCAAAGTCGAAGTTGTGGTATTAAATTTCCAATGAAGTTTATAGATGCAACATACATATACCTCTTTGTATATGAACATTTCGGTATGCAATATGCTACAGGGTAGTATATAGAGCATTGTTTATGATATAAAAATATCATTAATTGTATACATTTTCTCATTGTCATTCAGTTATCATTCCTACGTTTTGATTATAATTGATGTAATATTCCACGAACTCATAAATTATATAGGAAAAATATAATTTTCCGCAGGTAATATAGAAATACTATGTTCTTATTATTATAACGAGCATACTGGCTGTACCTAATTATTCAGAATTAAAATTTTTGAACGCAGATGGTATGCTTTGAAGAATAGAAATTAATGCAGCAAAAAAGCAAACACACACAATATAATACATATATACATATATATATATATATATATATATATATATATATATATATATATATATATATATATATATATATATATATATATATCAGTATCGATTGATGGTTATAATAAACCTCTTAACCTCTTTCTTTTATTAATAGTTTCATATAATTTTTCACTTGATTGTGTAAAGAAAATAATAACCAGGTCAAAAGTTCAAATTTTCTATTATAAAATATATTGCAATGACACGTACGTATATTAGAATAAAATCCTCAATTAAGATAATAATGATTTTTCAATTTCTAGAGAAATAGTTGAAATATTTAGTAAAAAGAATTCTTATAATTGTGCAAAATGCTGATCGATTGGTAGAGATCCTAATAGATGCAGTATAAAATATGTACACTATCAAGAAGATATTGTGATATTATCTTTATAATTTATCGATTATATCCAGAATAGATGCACCTGCCTTAGAATTACAAATTGAATGTTTTTAATGCTTGAAGTATGTCAAAGGGATCAAAGGGTCTTCAAACGGATCAAAGGGGCATAAAAAAACATTTTTAATTTTTCGAATTTCACTACATAAACTAAGGATGCAAGTATAGAACTACTTATATTTTTTATTTCTGTATTTATTAACTTCCCGTAGAGTAAGTTGTAGTAATCATCCACAAATCTGAAATGATAATTTTTGCATTACTTCAACGTTCGAGACGTTCCTGAACATTTTAGCATACCTCAGAAATAATTGATGTTTTGTGTGGATAAAACTTTTCGTCCACGATTTCGGGTGCACGGATCAACCGTCAAATTGTCAAAAAAACATTCAATTTCTACCGATAGGAAGGTGTGGTGATTACTTTTTGTCAAAGACAGGTCCAGTCGTTTTGGAAATAAGAAGCTAAATGTGCAAAAATGGTGGTTTTTGAGAGAACAAAGCATCCGATTTAAGTGATTCAGAAAATGTTTTGATTGTATGATCGCAACAATTAATTCTCGGTAAAGCAAAAAAAAATGTTTTTATTATTTTTTTTTTATTACCAAAAAATATTTTTTTAATATTGAAAAAAATAATCCGAAATTTAATGTTAATTTTAGATAAAATTCTACAGCTTACTTGAAATAATCCTTATATTAACATATTTGAAAACATTCAATATTCTTCGAATATTCTATAACGGTACGGAAAGTTCCAGCAATTTGCCTTAAGGGGGTATTCTGCTGTAGAAGCATGAATTTTGCCCGGTTTTTGAAGCGCTGTACAAAGGAAACAAACAATATTTTTACTATCGATTTTTTATAATTTGTTTATTCATATTTTATTATTACATAAAAAAAATATTAAAGAAGAAAAATTAGACTTCAGAAAGTTATGAGCAGTCAAAGTGGGGGCTCAAAAAAAAAGAGGGTGTCCTGGCGTGCATGATTCCAACCCTCCTGGTGATCCGAAACATAAAAAATAGATAGATTCTTAATTATTATAGATGCCGCTATCGTATAAACCTTGAATAAGTTAAAAAAAAATTTGTTTGAATGGCGGCAGTTTGAAAAAAAAAATTGTTTTCATATTTTTTTTTAATAATTCCGAATTTTTTAAAAATAGTAAATGAAAAGTAATAGTTTTGGAGAAGGTCCATGCGATAAAGCGATGTATAGAGAAGATCCTCTCCAAATTTAAAGTAAATCGGTTTATTAGAACTCGAGATATCCTTACCGCCAGCTCGAAAAAAGTAGTTTCGAGAAAAACGAGTTCAAAGTTTTGTGACTCGACCAGAACCGAAGCCACTTCACTAAAACAGATATATCTCAGGAAATAATAGTAATTTTGAATAATCCTTTTAATGACATATTTTTGAATAACTAAACTTTGAAAATATGAAAAAAAATTTTTTGATTTTTTCAAAATTCTACAATAGAATACCCCCTTAAGGCACAATGTCATTCACCGTTTATACATTGTGTCAGAAATTGTAAATACGTCTAATTTTGGGTACCCAGCTATTATGTAAAATTTATATAAGTGTGTTTAACATTTGCATTAATTTTAACGTAAAACACTAAAAATAAAAGCTTCAATACCATTGTTACTCCATCCTGAATGAAATAAATGAAAAGCAAAGTTGGAAAATAAAAATAATTTATTAAGCCATAAGCTTTTTCAGCATCGCTATGCATATGAGTATAGAATAATAACATATATAATCCGAGTATTTGCAAATATTTTAAAAGCTTTGTTAAATTAATGAGTTTTTGCATTGAGTTATATGCTACGGAAACTTTTAATGACGTGCAAATAAAACAGAAAAATTGATCATAAGTATGGTTGTGCACAAACTGCACAGAAAACGGATTACATAAAAATGCATGTGCAAACATACAGATGCTCTGGAAAAAGTATACAAATAAAATGAAATTAGCATTCTGTTAGCGTATTTATTAAAGGTATTGGAAAATTGATGAACTTCAGTAAACAGTAGTTGTTAGAGTTATGAACTATGAAACTTTGGTAATTTAAAAGAATCAGAGACTCGAATCGATTTTAAAAATTCAAAAATCGTTCGAAAGATATTGGTTGGGACTCGCGTTTATTGGTTTTTAGTTAAGATCGACCGATCGTTGCAAAAAAGACAATATTGTTGAAACTTTATATAACGATAGATGTTTAGTCTGAAATAACATACTAAAATTTTATAGGCCTACGATAAGCTGTTAAATTATAAAAATTTATCCAAATTTAGAATTTCGCCATAAGCTTAAGCGATTCTAATCAGAATAATCTATGCCGAACATCTATATACGGTTCTTGTTTTGTGAGTAGCTACTGATGACAGTTGATGCCCACACTTTGATAAATCAAATTTTTTTGAACACGAAATAAGTGTAATGAAGTTTGTTTAACAAATTGATTCAATTTAACTGTTTCAGATACAACAAGTTTGTTTGGAAGACATCAATTGGAAATTGCATTGATTAATTATTTTTTAGTAAATTTTCTG
Organism: Ctenocephalides felis; assembly: GCF_003426905.1. Taxonomy (NCBI): domain Eukaryota; kingdom Metazoa; phylum Arthropoda; class Insecta; order Siphonaptera; family Pulicidae; genus Ctenocephalides; species Ctenocephalides felis. The sequence continues at coordinate 16,466,287 of NW_020539726.1, forward strand.
AATAAACATTTCACCTAAATAGCTGAATCTCAATTCTCATTGACTAATTTTAATACAATCACAGATATTTTAGACTATCTTGTTTTGTTATATATTTCTCATTCTATCCAAATTTTGAATTGCGCTTTGATCTCTTCATTATTCTTCTTTTATAAATATGATTTCCAAATCTAATATTTTTACTTCTAATTTTTATTAAAATTCAACTCATCAATTCAGATTCTTTTTCATTTCAAATTAACTATTTTTAAATTCTATATCACAATATTATATATATTGGTAATCGTTTTTTTTTTAATAATCGTCCAAAAATCAAAAATATTTTTTTTGCATATCTTTACGATTCAGAGGTTTCTGAACATTTAGGCATACTCTAGAAGAAATTCAGTAAAAAATGATGTTTGTATGTATATGTGTATATAGTATGTACGTATATATGCATACAATTTTTCCTCGATGTTTTCAGGAGCACTGCTCCAACAATTTGAATTATTTAAAAAATATTCGATTCCTATTGATAGGGAGACATGCTGATTAGTTTTTGTCAAAGACAGGTCGAACTGATTTGGATATACGGGACAAAAAGTAAAGAAAATAGGAATTTGCTTTGCGAGGGCGAAGCATCCGATTCGAATGATTGGTTTGTGTTGAGTCTGAAGAAACGATAAGTTTTTGGGAATTAATAAAAAAAATCAAAATTTCAAAAACAAATTTGATTAATTATCAAAAAATAATATCTCAAAATGATACATATTTTTATTTTAATTCTAGGTAAAATTCTAAACTTCACTTAACTACTTGAAATAAATAATGTAATTTACATTTACAATTTAGTATATATAATTCTTATTGTTAGAGAGTCTTTCATTTTATCTCTGCTTGATTAGGTTTTGTTCTTTTTTCCTTTTGATAATAACATATATAAACGTCATTCAATTAGGAACTCATATTTTGTCTATATAATATGAATAATAAAAGTAACAGTAATCTATTCCAAAGCATTTAAAATTCCTCAAATATTTCATTACGGTAAGGGAAGTTCCAGCAATTTGCCTTAATTTATGATGCCATGCACCATCAGTTTAATTTTTAGAGAAAGCGAAAACATATTTTCAAAATAAATAGTTTTTTCTAAATTGCTAAATTCCACATTTCATTTACCAAGAAGGTCATTTACAATTATCGTGAAATTCATGCAACTTACATTACATCTGAATATTTATTTTATGATGGAGACACTAATAACTTTGTTAAATAGATATCCTAGCCAAAAGTTAAACGCTAAACAGCATTCAAAACTCTAATTTATTATCTTGGTATATATTTAAAAGTAAAAAACACAATGCGATATTGTACTTTTATAATATTATAAAAAGACTAGTCTGAAAATGCTAAATTACCTCCTTATTGCTTTCCATATGGTTACGCCCATGTTACACCAGCTTCGGTAAAAGCACATATGTATGAAATAAAAACAGAATATGATTATGTTCGCTTTCGAAAGAAGTCCCAAATTTAAAAGCCCATTTGATACCTTTTACTTTTACTTCACAGTTTACCTTTTCGTGTGACAAGTAGCGTAATTTACCATAAAACCCGTGAAGATTCAAACAAATGCTTTATGAAAATGTCGGGCTTTTCAAGCATACACATATTATATATATATATATATATATATTAGGGTGGTCCTTAAAATGGTCATTTTCGAATTTCCTTGCTCCCAGGGGCTCAAATGGTTCCAAATAGAGAAAAAACAATTCTCTAAAAGTTTTAGCTCTTAATATTAACGTTTAGATAGAGCACAATTCAATCAAAGTTTGTATGGGAAGAGCATGGAAAAATTTTTGAAAATTAAAAAAAAATGTTTTAGGTATAACTTAGCGACAAATAAATGAGTTTTATTCATTTATTTGTTCGCTAAATTACATCTGAAAAACATTTTTTAAATTTTTGAAAATTTTTCCATGCTATTTCCATACAAAACTTTGATTGAATTGCGCTCTATCTAAACGTTAATATTAAGAGCTAAAACTTTCAGAGAATTGTTTTTTATCTATTTGAAACCATTTGAGCCCCTGGGAGCAAGGAAATTCGAAAATGACCATTTTAAGGACCACCCTAATATATATATATATATATATATATATAATATATATATAATATATAATATGCATGTGTGTATATCCATATATATAATGTAAAAGATAAATATCCATGGTAGAGATAATGGCTCACAAAGTAGGGAGAAATCTAAAGTGCTTCTTAACCGAGCTCGGAATAAAATAAAGAAGAAGACGTTAAACGCATTATCGAACATGAAAATAATAAAAGTACTTATAGATTAATTTTCGATTTTCACGAAGGAAGCTCAGGTTCTATGAGTCGGAAAAACAGTAAGAAAATAAACAAAGAATTAATGGCAATATTCGGTTACTGGCGCGAGATAAGCGTCAATTTCTTACCCTGTCATCATCTTTCAATTACTCAACTAAACAAAGAATATTTCATGAAGAAGATATTCCACAATATTTGTCTGGAGATAAATTAAGATAAGTTGTGCAATCGTGCAGTATTTGATCTGTTTCGTATGAGGTTTTTCACCAAATTATAACGGATAATTAATGATTTTTGATTAGAAAAATATATAAACGCATAAACACAGAAACGGCATCGTGCCTTAAGACAATTACCGTACCAAAAATTATTTTTTTTAAAAAAGATTAAAAAAAATCCTTTAAACTTTGTAAAATTAGGTTTTTGAGAAATTTCGCCGTCGCCGTTACGGATGAACAATGTTACAGAACCCTTAGAAATGTAAACAAAATTGATACATATTATTCAAATCCCCATAAAAATATTTGATATGAATCGAATGTTTGTCTCCTTATCAATATGAATCGAATGTTTTTTAAATTATTTTATTTATTATTTAAATCGGTTGATTGGTGTTTTCGAAATAGTCAACGAAAATTTGTATCCTCACATACACACACAATACACATACACACACACATACATTCCTTTTTTATAAGATATGCCAAAATGTTCAAACGTCAAGATAAACAGAAATTTCATTTTTGATTTTTTTTATACTATAACTTACCCAATGAGAAGTTAAAAAAATGTCTCAAAGTTTTAATAAAATTTTGAACAAAAAGTACTCAATATATGTAACAATCGTAAAGCTGTCTAATATTTTTCTTAAATTTGGCCTAACATTTAGATATAATTATTTCATTTTTAATACAAATATTTTATAGTAACCTTTAATATTTTATTTAGTGAATGGGGGTGGTCCAAAACTCAAAATCAGGGGATTTTCCAAAATAAACGGTTTATTTAAAATCAGCGCCCAATTATAGAAGCAAATTTAGAAAAAAGTTTAAAGAAAAAAACAGAAGTGCCATTTTTTCACGCTATGTAATCTACGTAATAAATGAGAAAAACGAAATTTAGTAACTTTTATCGTTTTGACGATAGAATTACAAACTTTAATAATATTTAAAATTAAACCACTTTTTATATTATTTTAGGATATTCGTTAACATCATGAACTCTGTTATAGTATAAAATGACATCAAAATTGTCAAACACAAACTTCTTCAACAATTGATTATGAAGAAATGCCTCGCCTAAACTTTACCAATCAGGATGATATCCAACTGATATCTTCCTAACAGTTTTTGAATTCTGAAAATCGGTTCATAATTTAGCACTAAAACGTGGGCAAAAAACAATACTAATATCTGTCCTGCTAATTCTAAAAAAAGGGGCACAGCCAATAATCTCGTAAGACTAATCAACACAAGTCCTTATAAAATTTCAGCAAGTTGGATTGATCGTATTTGGAAAAATGTTGACAAAGTAGGACATTTTGGCTCATTTATACATATATATACAAACACAAACTTTATTTAAGACTTCAAACGATTCACGATGACTTGAAACGTCGAAAAAAAAAAATTGCACACATCTTATCTAGCGAAAAATTAACTTCTTTTTCAAAAATATAAAAATATCAAATTATTATGTGTTAATAAAATGTGAAATAATTGATACAACCTTATACAACTTTTAACCTTGTAATAAAATCTGGGTCTTTATACAATAAATATTTGACGCCAACTTTTTATTTATTGAGACATAACGAGATTTTCTTAAATATAAAGTTCTTCACGATTGAAGACTTTTACATTTTGTCAATTGAGGTATTTGGAGAGTAATCTTGTTGTGAAGTATTGCCAAACTTTCAATCATAAATTCTTTGCGAAATTCATTCTTTGAAGGTAAAGCGTCTCAAAACCAACAAGAATAAATGTCTTCAACTTGTAACTTTCGATTTTCCATGAGGGTTATGTAGGATTGTTGGATTTTTATATATTTGTGACAGAAAAAAGCATTTTTTTCGTATATACAATTTATTTCATAGATCAGTGGTTTTGGAAATAATATTTTAAAGCGTATTATTACGGATTGCTTGTGGATTTCTATAGCACAAAAAAAGAATCACTTACGAAGAAGTTTCTTCGACAAATATTTTGTGCCATATGAAGCTTCAATGAAATGTTCACACATCTGGATGATCCTTTTTAAGTGCATATCCTTGTTTGAAAATTCTTAGTTTCTAAATTGCTACAAACAGAGTTACATTCTTGGTAAAATCCCTTTTAGGAAGGTTGAATATTCCGCACATATACAAGAAAAGCTTATCGAAGTTTTTTCCTATAAATCCTACTTTGATAATAATTGGAATTGATATTAGAAGAAATAACTTATGAACACTTTCAATAAATATTAATATAACAGTTGATGATTTTTTGTATTTATTTGTACAGCTAAATTGTTTCTCTAGATGCATTATAGAAGTCGTTTATTGAAAATGAAAATTATTGCGAAGCGGTAATACAATTCATTCATTTTATTATAGAAACGCTGCACCATTTCTATATTGTATTTCATAATTGCTAGAAAAAATAAAATAAATAAGAAAATTATTTCTATATTATTTAGAACCATTCAGAACTATTATTGTATTGTAGTCATTAACTTTTTTAATTTAACGGGATGTATTTTTTATAAACTATCAGAAATAATATAGAATTTACGGTACATTTATACTATACGCAATATATTGGTTTGTAAATTGAAATATTTTATAGAAAATAATTTTATAATCTTGCGATTCATAATAATATTTTTCAATTCTAATTTAAATTTCTGTAATAATTCTAGGTATAAATGTACTTTATTCACTTTGTATCAAATATCGTTGTGTAATTTTAAAAAAGAAAGTCAAATCTTTTCCTTTTTCGTCACATGTATATTAAGATACTGTTTTATCTATAATAAATATAAATGTTATGATAAGTAATATAATAAGTAAATACCCAATGATATTCAAGTTTATTACAATATTAAATAATAAAGAATGTTGTTGAAAAAAAAAGCCTAGATATAAATTTATAAAGTTACTTTAAAGTTTGAAACCATTGTATTATAGTTATTATAATTACATACATCTGTTTAATTTAATTCGACTGTTTAATTTAATTTGTTAGCTAATTTAACTTGTGTTTATAATTAGTCATTAAATCATTGATCAAATTGATCATAAAAATATTATATATTCTTGCAATATAAGATATAGATTTATTTGGTTTATATTGGATTAGATAATATTTAAAATTATAGAAGTTGGCATAGGTACTTTCCGTACTCTACTTCCCAAAATATGTATAATATTCAAAAACAATAATGTAATTAAAGTCATACTTCAAATATGATGTGATCGGTTTGCCATTGTAATTAGCATTTAGAAATGAACATTTATTAGAGAAATGAAGTAATTGCTGATTAATAAATTCTATAATATTCGTTCACACAGTGGATTATGTTAAACAACGTCTAAACAAATATTGTTTTCGCAACTTCACTCATCATATAATTGTGTTTGAAGAACTTCATGTAATTAAAATTAACATACATTCATTGACCGCTTGTATTTTTTTTTACTTTTTCGCTGGCGATATCTCATTCTTTGAACAGCGGTAATACCTGTCTTGCCTAGAAATTATTTTCTATTTTAATAACTCCAAACATTTATAAAAACTACAAATAATATAGAAAGAGTTCCTAATCAGTAAACTTACTAATCATTCATCTTATCAATAAATATTTTCAAGGAACAGGGTAAAATATTATTCTGATTCAGGCATTTTTCATTAAATCAAGATTTGTACTACGAAGTAACTTTAAAATGTTTATTTATCTATGCTGATTTCCTAGTTGATATCGGAACGCATACAACGTTGATACCGGTACGCATACAACGACAGATCTCTATTCACATACACGACGACTAATCACAATCGACCCGTATAGAAATGATTTCATCGAAAGCGAATGACGCACAATTCTGCCGTAACGCATTTCCGTTGCATTTGTACGGATTTACACCCTAGTCGCGCCTATAGAAGTTTTACTTAAAAAAAATCATGTAAGTAAACTATATTTTTATATCTTTGTAATAAAACTAAAAATATTAGGCACGAATATATTTAAAGAAACGCTTCAAACATTATGGCATATGCGACGGCAGTAAGTCTGACGTAAAACAAAGATAAAGCGGAAAGCTAGAATAATATTTTGAAATTTATTCTTTCTCTGGAAACAAATATATAAAATTCAACAGTCGCTAAAGGCTTTTATTAAACTCGCACCATGTTCTATAAAAACATTTATCGCCTTTGTCAGAGTAGTACCTAGCACGGGCGGGCGGCGAGGCGGATGTGAACATCACTAAATCTTAAATAATTCGCTGAGTGAACTTATTGCTTTGAGCAAAGAGCACATAATAATGGAAGAGCTGGTAAAAAAATCGAAAATTATATATAAAATAAAGAATATTTGTTATTAAAAAAAACAATATTTATTTTTCAGAAACCGTCACAGTTACCACAACTTACTGTTATGGCCGTTGTTTTTTTTTTCATATATAATTGTACACAACACTGTCAAAAGTATTTGCAGTGCAGTCAGACGTTTTAGATGTAAAACCTAACCTAGAATACGCACAAACGTCAAAAAAGAATATTATCGCAACTGTATCTTTCTGATGTGTCATAAAAATATATGCGAGAAGTTAGATTATATGAGCAAAATGCCTGACTGCACAGCAATTACATAGCATTTCAACAGTTTTTAGTGCAATTTTATATTAAAAAGCAGCATAACATAGTGTTGCCATAACATTCGTCTGTTTTACGGCAGAATTAGTTCATAAATGTAAAAAGCAGCTAGTTCAACTCAAATTTCAAAGTTGATAAGTATATTTAATTATATTAAATTATAGTTGATTTTTATTTATCAAATATTGATTGAATAAACTCATGGATATTTTTTAATGATATATTGTACTATAGCCAACTAGAAATAAAATAACTGGTTTCTCTTAATATCAGTTATCTTAATAATCAAAAATGAAAACTAGAAATACAGTGTATGGAATATCAATTTATATAAATCCATAATTTTTTTTGCCCAGTGATATAAAAATGAATACACTAATTATTACAAGCATTCTAGATATCTTCTGATTATTATCAATTGATAAAATAAATTATATCATAGTTATATCAGAAAATGATTTTAAAAATTTGAAAATCTTGGAAATTGGCAGGTACTTTTCATCATATTTAATAATTTGGTTTTTTTTTTTATAAAAACTTCTCATTCGATTTTTTAATGATATTAATTTTTCCGTAAGATGAGTAAATTATAGTGAACATCGAGAGACGAAATTAATAGTTTTAAATTTTCAATAAATTGAGTCTAAAAATTATTGAGAAGAAATGCCTCCCATTTCTTGAAAATTGATTTTAGAAATTTAAAACTCTGAAGGATATCGAGATGGTGATAAACTGTTAAATGAGACTTGAATTTACATATGACTTTTTTACTTTCAATAGAAATTAATATCAAGTTTGTTTAAGATATATTAACAATTAATCGTGTAAATATGTTTGCTTAAAAAGTGGACGAACTGTTTTTTCAATTAGTATATTTTGTTAGTGCTAGAAACTGGAAATGTATCTAGCTCATTTTTTCATTAACACACAGTTAGAAGATTGATGTAAAATCTAATCTAATACCAAAATATTGTGTCAAAAAACTAACATTCTTGTATCGAACGGTCATTTTATAGATGACGTTAACTGAGCTAATAATTTTGTACAACAAATGGACGTGTGCAAGCAATTCAATGCAATATTTCTAGTTTATTTTTAAATAAGAATTTACGATCTATAATTCAACCTACAAAATAAAAATTGGTCTACAAAAGTTTGCCTTTATTCGGCGCGCGCGGCTGGAATATAATACTATGAAATATTATACTTCGACCCGTTTGCACTAAATTTTATTATAACATCAAAAGGTTGAAAACTACAACGCTTTGTAAAATTTAATTGGGTTTCCGTTCAATTTTAACAAGCAATTCCTGTGAATCAGTGAATGGAAACATGCGTGGTACGAGTGTTGACAACGAAAGTTCATATGCATTAGATAATTTTTTTTTATGAGAATCATATAGTTCGGGTAACCAGAAAAACATCATCAATTCGTGAATATCAAAATATTTGAAATTTGCTATTATAAATTTGAAAATAATTTCATGTAATACACTTAGTCGAATGTAAAAGTCGTGTTACTGTAAAAATAGTTACATGTAACTCTAAAAAGCAGAGTAGCATAAAATACTAAGATAAGAAATAATTTTTAATGTGTTCGTGATGATAGCAATAATTTGTTTGATTTATTATACCACATAAATAATATATAAATAAATCTTTTTTTCTCCCACTACTGTGATAAATTTTATTGTATATTTTCAGCATATATACTTCAAATGCTTTTAAGATGTTTTACTTAATAATATTGTTATAATTATTATGAGATGTAAACACTTTAGAAAGAGGAATTTTTTTAATGTACTTTTGATATCAGCTAGCCGTAAACTTAAATTTTTGTGTAAATATTATATATTCTTGGAACATATTTTATTATATTAATAACAAGTAAAGTTGAATAAAATAGTTTATCTTAAATACTGTTTTTTTACATGCTACGTGTATGATAAAGAGTAGAAAAAATATGTATTAATAGTTTTGTTTTTACATGAATTAAAATCATCAAATTATTTGCTACTCATTATATTTATTTAGGTTGACGAATGTATTTTCGAATTCATCAATTTGGATATATATTTACATAAAAGATATCTATAAAAAGAAAAACTACCGGGTTTTTATCTCTAGATAAAGATAATAAAAACTAAATTTATTACACTTCTACGCGATTTGGACCAAAATTGGACTGTTCTTCGACTTGAACTGTCAAATTTGTGAAAAGAAAAAAAGTATCAAAAATTGAAAAAAAAACTAGTCTCTCATCTAGATGGATTCCTGTTGAGAAGCTTTTAGATACTAAAATATGAAAATGGAAATATTGCATTACACACGTACAATTATATATATATAATTCATTGTTTTATTCCTATTTTAATCATAATTACAAAATAATTCATCTTCTTAGCTTCTATTTGAATTATTCTTACCAAAAATTGAGGAAACTTCAACTTCAAAATGAGTTTCGAATGCCAGTGCCCATCTCATGCATTTTAACTTAATTTTATCTCAAATATATTTTTTGCATATCATTACGTTTCAGAGGTTGCTGAACAATTTGGCATACCTTAGTTGTGTATATGTGTGTGTATGCAGGTGTAAATATAATTTGTCGTCTACATTTTTGGGAGTACGAATCAATTGATTTGAATGACTCAAAGAACATTTGATTCCTATTGATGGGGAGTCGTGCTAATTAGATTTTTGGCAAAGACAGATCCAGCCGTTTAAGAATGGAGCATAATTTGCAGATATTGAAATTCAGTTTTTGCGAGAACTAGGCATCCGATTAGAATGATTCAAAAAATATTCGATTCCTAATGATAGGAAGACGAGCTGATATTACTATATATAAATTTTCAAAGGCAATTTAAGTCGTGGAACAAAAAGTGCAAAAAATAGCAGTAATTAAGAGAACGGATGAATAAATATTTGCTTGTGTTGACATGATTTGTTTTTGGAGAAAGCAAAAAAAAATATTTCGAAATTTCAAAAAAAAAATTGTAATTTTCAGAACATTTTGTGTAAATATCTAGAACTTTGATTTTCAATTTTAATTCAGGCTAAAAACATTTAGAATTTCCAATAAATTTACGGAACAGTAAATTCCAGCGATTTTCCAGCACAATGCCATCATAAATAAATATATTATGTAATACCTATACTAGCACATTTGTCTACAAAACATACATAGTTCAAAAAGGCAACAAAAACTAAAATATCTACAATAGATCTGCAAGAAACATGTTCTTTTTTAATGAACACTCAATTTGTTTTTCACGAGAAGTTTTCTGGAGCATCAACCAGCTCTAAGATTATAAAAACAGCGACAATGTGCAAAAAGTATAGAGCTCGGAGTGGAAAAGAGTAAAGGAATAAAGGAATAAAGGAAATACCTCGTTTGGCAGCATGGAAACTGTCCTGTGGCGAGATGCGTTCCACTTGAGCGAGCAGCTTCGGACGCTGCAATATCGTGCGGTCCGCGTTTATCTTCTCGACTGCATATCGGAAGGCGATCTCCTGGGCGTGATCCGCTGGATGGAACAGACCACCTGAAAACGACAGAAAACGAACACGTTATCAAAATTACTTTCACAATCATATAATATAACCCTTTTCCAGGCAGTCGTCTAATGGACAGGGCTGGAATTAATATCTTCAAAATATAAATTGGATACAGATAGTATATTTTACTACTTCCAAATAGTTTATGAGCCCAACCGCAACTTCCTGTCGATAAGGGTTAACATTTCTAAGCCTGTATACATAAAATGATATAGCCCTTTTGCAGGTAGTAAATGATGGACAGTCTTCGAAATATTGTAGTGAAGTTATTATAATTTTGCAATAAAAGAAGCAAACCATTACTTCCATGTGGTAAGAGTTTACTATATATATATATATATATATATATTAGGGCGGGTCTATTTAAAAGTCACTTCGGCAAATATGATTTTCGGATTCTAGGGATCAAAATAAGATACTTTGCTGAAAAAACCATATGTTTCAAATAAATTCTGAAGTCCCGCGCATTGATCCGATCCATGGATGGATCGGTCTTACAAAATTAATAAAAGTTAACCACAAAAATCTAAAGAACGTCATCATTTTGCCAAAGCTCTAAGTTGCACTTAAAAGCTCATAATTTCCACAATTTCACAATGTGAAATAATTTTTTTCAGAATAGTTACTAGACTAGTTACCGGTTTAGGCCTGACGCTAAGGTCTGGTTCACCTTGTATATAAATATAGATATATTATGTATTAACAAAGTAGTAATCGAACATAACATCAATAAAAAACCTATTTTTTTTCAAAAATTTATTTTCCGTCCATACATTTCGACTATAATCCTAGCCTTTATTCAGTGGAAACTAAAAATAAAGTGAAAAATTAAAACAATTGAAATGGAGTGAAAAGAAAAAAATTAAAAGAGTAAATTGTACTTACAATTAGTTGATCTTAGTAGTAAATTAGAAGATTAAATAATCCATTGTATCAGGATATGGTAATGCACTACACTATGTAATATAAACATTAAACTTGTAATTCAACAATATTTTACAAAATACTAATTTTAAAAAAGCACAAATAGATAGTGTGTAACATATGTGGTGTTCGTGGTCTGATTAAAGATATAATGGAGAAAAAACTTTTTAAAATATTTTTACCAAGATTCTACACATGTGTGGAATGAATTGCGAATTCTTTGCGCTAATGAAGGCCAGGATTATAGCCAAAACATATAGATGTAACATAAGTATCTGAAATAAATTCATGTTTTTTATTGATGGTATGCCCTCTTAATAGACTCATAGATTCAGAATCATAATATATACATACACACACACACATATATATATATATATATATATATATATATGTGTGTGTGTGTGTGTGTGTGTGATATACTGTTTGGCTAAAAGAGGTAGATTCTAAAGAAGGCCTATAAAAAAATTCTGTAGAGTATAAACATGTAGAGCTCTATAAGAATGACGAAGATAAAATGGACCCATAAAGTTACAAATGAGGATGTATTTCAAGGCTGAAAAAAGCAAGAACAAGTGAAGCAAATACTAGTAGTTAAAACTCAGGTACAGAAAACGTTAGTAATGAAGTAAAAACATTAGAAATATGAGAACTTAATGCTGATAACAATAAATATGGTTTTTAATGAACTTTACATTATTACATTAGAAAATAAACGCTGATTGAGATAATATTTACCTATATCATTAAGCATTCTTAATGAAATTTTTACATTATCTTTAACATCATTACTCTACAAATGTGAAAACCTGACATAAAAGATGTGTTTATTGATTAAATATTAAACCTTCTATTTATTTAATTTAGTTTTTCTCAAACTTCAAATTATTAAATACATTGTAATAATATTTCAAAGACGTACTTTATTCTGGTTCCGTCGTTATCACGTCTACTCAAAAGGCATTTTTAAAACCTTAATAAATATCAGTGTCTCAACTACTGGGACAAAAAATATAAATTGTTTTATACAAATATATAGAATGGTTTGCATAAATACTCAATATATGAATGCGTAGTGTTTTCAAACGCTCTTCGACACGTTTCAATTCAAATTTATGCAGAACTATTTTAATATAGAATGTTTTTCAAAATTGCTCTTTGGCATGTTTCAATTTAATTTAAAATTTGTGCGAACCTGCTTTGCCTTTTAATTTTTAGTATTCAACAACTGTCTACACTTTTATGTATATGAAATAGTGTTATTAAAATTTTTAATAATAATGATATTTTTCATTTGCTATATCAGCGAAAGTCTTATCTACTATTGCCTGATATGTCAGGCAACACAGATTTAAACCCGAAACTCGGTAATTAAAAAACTGCGCTACTGTATCCTTGTTTCTTGTTTTAAATTACAATTTACATGCAACTATTTTAGTTTTATTAAATTTGATTATTTATAATTTCATAACATACAGTTAGTAATAGCAAATATTATAACCACGAACAAAAGTAACGCAGATGAGCTCGCAATTCGCGTTGTTTTTATTCCATCTTCCGGACTCACGCAATAATTATTTTTATATTTCAAACACTATTATTTTACAAAGCTGTGCTTGTATAATCAAGTATGAGGTAACTCATGATCTGTGACAACCGTGTACATATTTTCACGATAAAATCTATTATTATTTCGGTGTGTATTCATCATTCGTTATCTATGATTGCATAACAAAATACAACCAACTTGTAGAATAAACGTTCTGTATATAATGCACTCTATGAAGACAGTTGAGAAATTCACAACGCAGAATAGAATGCGGTTAGCCTTTGTTGTCTTCTAAGAGACTCCTGTGATGAATAGTGCTCCAGTAAATTATTCTATGACTTGAATAGGTTCTAAGAATAGCGTCTCGAACCAACAGACGGACGATGTATATATGGCAGAAGTGCCAAATTTTATTTTTATTAGAAGAAATTCGAAAAATGAATGCACGACTGTATTTAATGTGCGCCTAGTCATTTGAATTGATTTGTGTATTTGTTAACGTAAATGATTGCATAATATATTACTTTTTTAATTTAAACCTAATAAATTATGGTTTTATTGCCAAATTATTTCTTCACAAAAACTTTGAACCGCTGAATCATAGCAGAAAACGTTAAAAAAATAATAAATACAATAATAACTACTATATAACACTACTATATAACAGATTTTAGGTGCAACCTTAATTACTTAAGCAATTAATGGAAAAAACCTAACCTTGAAAATTTTTGTTGTATCACATAATATAAAATGCCTCAAAGTACAAGATCGCTCCACCGTATATTTACGGATCTCGATAAGATGAATTTCACAAATATGAGTAGTTCCAGCAATTTCAATAGCTTTGTCATAAAAATTCAATGATAAAACAACTACCTGAAGTAGGTACTTATTATGTATAAGAGTAAATTCGGATTATGGTTTCATAAATAAATAAAAAATTATAAAATTGTATACTCTGATGTCATTTGATCAAAGTGATTTTCATTTTAATACAAGTCAGTGGTTTTCTTGGATTTTATAGCGCAATTTGCACACGACGGTAAACCAGCTGTCTGTTTCTGAAATACTTGGTTGAAATAGCGGTTGAAGTAGTAATTTTTCAAATTTATCCTACTTTTAACCCTGGAACCGTAAACGTTGAGATCAGTGTGCATCCATCCATGCGAATACGCCAGCGCAAAGTGAATTGCACTTCATGTTGCCTTTCAAAACAATTACAAAAGATATAACTTGTAGAAATTTTCTATTAACTCTGGTAACGTGAAAAAACATGACTATTTGTAGGTATTTAAATAATCCAACGGTTTAAGTTCGAAGAATGTCATTCGAACCATTTTACAATCTAATTACTACTCTCTCTAATAAAATTTAGTTACGATAATTGTGTACAATATTAACATTACTACTTGATTCAAAAATTTAGTCTTCAAGATTCTTTGTGGGGTACGTTTCCTAACTTTGGTGACAAACGACTCACAATCACTTTATTTGAATCACTGAGGAAACAAAAAAATTGCAAATTGGATTTTAGTTAAAACGTTTTTTTTCCGGGAGTATATTTTATTTAACATACTTGAGTAATATTTTATTTCACAAATTTCATCATTAAATTATTTCTTTGTAACCAGGTAAGTAGGAAATTGAAATTAAATTGAATCAACAATAATTGGAAATTCATTAAAGTGCCAATATAGCAATTTTATAAAAAGTTATCAGGTTTTGATAATTAAACTGAACCTAAAACCTCTTGTCGAATGACAGTATGTAAAATGCCACAAAATACAAGATCGCTCCACCGTATATCACATATATTCTCGGAAGATAAATTTCACAAACTCAATCAATCAATTTTTTATAACATTCCAAAAACAAATAATGCAAAATATCCTGTCGTTTATTGTAAAATCATCAATCAAGTTAAAAATTTGCTACTCAAAAATTTATTTTTATTTAACTCATTTTTATTAACTTCCCGAAGGAGAAGTTTATGTTGTCATCAAAAAATCCGAATGGCTAATTTTATGTTTTCTCGACGTTTCAAGCCATTCTGAATCGAATGAGACCAAATTTGGAAAAAGTATGTGTGTGTGTGTGTGTGTGTGTGTGTGTGTGTGTGTGTGTGTGTGTGTGTGTGAACAGATTTTTTGCCGTAAATCGACGTTTTCTCCAAAACGGCTGGAGCGATTTCAAAAATTTAAAAGCCATTTGATATATCTCGATGAGGACTATTGTCTCTGAGTTTTGTGCGGCGATCGGCCGGGCCGTTTCTTTGTAAATTGCAGAAAAGTGAAAAATTTTTCGCCCACGTTTTAGCCCGCAATTCTGAATCGATTCTGAAAATTCAAAATCCATTCGATAGATATTGGTTGGGAATCGTGCTGATTAGTTTTTGGTAAAGATCGGCCGGGCCGTTTTCTTGTAATAACGTTTTTAAAAAAAAAAATCGACGATTTTTATGATTTTTTTTTTGACGGTAGATACCATAGTTTTCTAGGTCATACTAAAATATTACGGCCCTACGACAACTCGTTTAGCTTTAAAAATTCGTCAAAGTTTGCAAAAATTGGTATAGTTTTTTTGACATTTGTCAAAATTAGACTTGTGATCAACGTTTTCTCAGAAGCGCCTGAACCGATTTAAGAAATTTAAAAGCCATTTGATGTATTTCGGGGAAGACTATCATTTGTCAGTTTTGTGCGACGATCAGCCAAGCCGTTTCTTTGTAATTTGAAAAAAAGTGTTAAACTTTTCGTCCACATTTAAGCTCATCCTACCGAACCGATTTTAAAAAATCAAAAACTGTTTGAAAGATATTAGTTGGGAATGATGCTGATCAGTTTTAGATGAAAATCTACCGAGCCGTTTTCTTGTAATTAACCGTTGAAAAAAAAATTTAAGCCGATTTTTATGGATTTTTTTTTAGCGATATATACCATGGTCTTATAGAACTTACTGAAATATTACGGCCTTAAGACAAATAGTTTGATTTTAAAAATTCATCAAAGTTTGAGAAAATGAGTAGCCCTTTTGACATTTGTTAAAATTAAAATTAGACTATTTACTTGGTATAATGATAGAGTACTTGGTCTTGAACATAATAAATCATTAAAGTCCTGAAAACTGGTTCAACTATAAAAATTATTGATTTTTGAAAATTTGCTTTTAGAAAATACTCCGAGTTCGTTCGTTTTCAATTATGTGTAATAAATCCACTCGGAATACTTTTAATGACTCATAAATTAATTTATTTTTTATTGATTAAGTCGATTATTTAAATATATCGGGAAGTTCATGTAACTTGCCTCAAGGATAAATACCAAACCAACTAGTTGTGTTTATATTATCAATCAGATTGATCAAACCATTTTTTCTTTGTTTAGTATAATTTACCAAGTGTATATACTAACCAACAGTGACTATCATGTTATGCATATGAACTGAATTTTTTTTTTGAAGGTGTGTTCTATTAGTCCCTATTCAAGTAATGGTTTAATCGGTCTCTCAACATCAAAATTAGTTTTAGATACTTCTAACCTATCACATGCACATAAAATATAACATTCAGGATTAAAATCTCAAACTACTATATTTGCTATTTTCTATTTCTCTCAACTTTGCGAAATAAGCCCTGAATACATGTGCCATCATATAATATGTATGATTGCCTCGCTCGTAATCATGTTCAGCTATCACAGAAACGCGAAGTTTCATTAAGCGACTAACAAAATTTCACATAGAGCGTTTTGGAAATAGCGATATGGAAATGGATTACATTTTTGATGTTTGAGATGGCAACGGATATGAATAATCAAAACTATGTATGTTAAATCCTGGTGATAGAAGATTTTGTATAAAGGTATTAATGGAATATATCAAAATAGATATTTAATCTATACTATATTTTTTAGAATATACTTGTTATACAAATTCATTCAACAGTTTTTAACAGCAAGAATTCTTTAAGTTTTACGAAATGAGTGCTCGAACAAAGTGAGGCAGTATCTCGGTAAGAATTATTTTAAGTAGTATAACAACAGATATTTTCATGATATTATATATATATAAACTCAACAGAAGTGAAAACGGTAAACTGATAAAATGCCTTTTCGAAAAAAATACAACAAAAGAGTCTTATAGAGCATGGAGTATAAAGTGATGATTGCTCTTAAATTATATAAAAAAAAGCTTCCAATTTTAACGCTATATTTCAATCCTTTCAATATTCTAAATAAAATTGCTATGACTGCCTAAAAGATATATTATGACTACAAATGGCTAAACGAAATAAGAAAACCACCAGACTATGGACTGTAATTGGTACAATTTCATTTAGATAACTTTCTGATTTTTATTTGGAAACGTATTATATTTTTTATTTCTCATGCCAAAAGCTCGTTGTTGCGGTATTATAACAAACCATATAATTACTTTTGTATCCCAAGATCAAAGGCGATGTCACAAGTAAAGAACTCAAATCGCTTTTCCTTTTCACTCGAACACTAATTTTCAAATTCATTGTGGGCACAATTATTTGTAAGCATTATGAAGAAACAAAAGCAATTGGAATTATTTCCTATAAATAACTATTTATAATGAAAACACAGAAATTCGACATATAATAAATGTTATTTAAAATAATAAACATTACCTACTATATAATTAGTAGCAATTAAGCATTTTTATTAGATCACTGGTATATAATCATTTTGATTAGGATTTTAATATATTTAGTACGTTTCTACTTCACATTGACCTTTTACACCAATACCATATTTCACTCTATAAATAATTTGTCTCCAAGTCTGATGCATATTTTCATCAACATTCGTTACTTTTGGAAATATTTGAAATATTTCAGTTATCAGCACAATCTGATATTCCGATCGGATATTGCGTAAAACCTTTGCCGGATATTGAAAAATGACCGAATCGGTCAAATATTCTATGATAAACTTATATCCATTATATGCATGTTGGACAGAATGGAATATATAATATTTTGTTTATGAACACCAAAAGTTGTTAAGCATTCAATTAATTTACTAAAGTTATTTAATTAAAATTATTATTTATTACATATTTTCCGAATCATCGGCGACCGTAAATTATTTGCATACTTTTTTTGAAATACGCATTTGAAAATTTGATGCTAATATGTCACTGATCTGTTTTAAATTCTTTAAATTCCTACTATTTAAATTTTTACTATTTCTCTCAAATTTCTAATTATTTCTCAGCAACATTATTAGCAGACATTAGTCAATTACACATTAATTTGTTATAAGAATTTTCAACGAAAATGTGAATATATAATGAAAAACTTTATAATGAAAAATAAGATAAAAAAGTACCTGATTTATTGAATTTTATGCACGCCAATATTTAAATTAGATCCTACCGTTTATCTTTCATAAATCACCAGCCATTTTTCTCTAATGAACAAGCAATTAATTTTAACCCGTATACTAGTGAATTTTAATGCTAGTAATCTTGTTACATATAGAACACCGCTTCCAACGATTTTGCTTATTTAATCCATTTAAATCATCCTTAATTACGTTACCTTCCACATAATATCTTCGTACTGGATTTCATTAGATAAAATATCGGTAAATTATAATATCGGCGCAACAGCTTTTGATAGTTTTGCTGACGGATCACAAGTAAGATAAATCTTTTTAAACAATAAAAACTTTTGTAGTAAAACATTTCAATACGTATTAGTTTTTTAATTGATTCACCTATACTATAGATTCTATAGAGATAGAAAAAAGTTATTTAATAAAAAGTTCTAACAATGTCATATTTTATTACTTTGTTCTTTTTCAAGTCTTTTAGTGGTATAGTCAAAGTAAATTCATATTGCTCAGTGCTACAAAATATAAATGAATATCATTTGTGGGAGTCGTAATGATTATGATAATATATAAAATTAGAAACTCCCAACATAATAAAAAAATATAAATTTATTAACTATAAAAATATTTCGATATCAAAAATATACATGACATGTCCGATTGTTTTTTACAAAACAAAACAAGCCTGCTTGATATCGCCACACACTCCCTGCCCAGTGTTGATCTCACAGTTTAAAAAAAAAAAATACAGGGAAACACGTTATAAAAATGTGGTGGGAAAGCAGATTATAGCAGACCAGTGTTGTAATACTGGTCAATTACAAATTTCCATGTTTCGTCAGCAGATCCACCGTATGTGGTGATTTGACCTGCCATCAACTCCATATTCTGCATAATGTTCTCGATCTAATGGGTATTAGTTATATCAGAATAACTTAATGTTTAGAATGCATCATTTATGGGTACAGTTTCCATTTCTGCAAGCGTTGCATTCGTATCTGATGAGTTCCGATCAGAGAAAGAAGTTGGCTCTTTATCCAAATCAGGATCATTGGTTTCTTTGACATAAGAGTCCAGAATTGTGGAATCCAATAAATTATGTCAAATTTTGTTTTGATTCGTCGTTGTCACCGATAATGGGAGGTAGCATTATAAGACGATTTGTTGAGTTAACAGAGAAAGAGAGGTTGAATTGCATTCCAATGAAAAGTTCAGGCTCCAAATTATTGTAGTAACCTCGCAAGTCTGATCCAGATAGTAAGTGCGTTAACTATGATGGATTGGACTGGACATACCTTATAGGTCGTCACTGAAGACCAGTGATTATGGTGCTGCGTCAAAATCAATTTTTCTTAAATCTTCGAAAAATAAAACTCCTTTATCTTCATCTCCATCGTCGTGAGTCACCAATGTGGGAGTTGTGGTGATTATGATAATATATAAAATTAGAAACTCCCAACATAATAAAAAAATATAAATTTATTAACTATAAAAATATTTCGATATCAAAAATATACATGACATGTCCGATTGTTTTTTACAAAACAAAACAAGCCTGCTTGATATCGCCACACATTAAATAAAATTACTATACATCTTATCATCATTAGCTTAATTTGTCGAGGTATGTGTTCTTTAAATTTACATTGATTATAGGATTAGGTAAATATTTGTCTAGTTATAAAAGATGCATATTTATGTTAATAATATCAAAAGGTTTCAAAAAAGCTTTATTGATAAATTACTGAATATTTGCTACTGAATATCTGTATTAATAAAATTTGATATATTAGAAATATTAGAAGTACTACTTAATTTTATAATATATACGTGATTAATTGTGGATAAGTAAATACTAAGATTATTACAAATGATTAAATACTCTGCATGGTATATGCATGAATGCAGGTTTCTCCAACTTTCCAAAGGATAAGTTTGTGTTTTTGACAAAAAGTCAGTATTCTTATTTTTCGATGTTTCAAGTCATTAAAAACCGTTTCACACCAATAGAAAAGTGTATGTGTCTACAATAGAACATTTTATATTTTTATGTACCTGTATTTTTCCAAAAACTAATCAGCACAATACACACATCCACAAACACACATATATCAATTTTTTTAAGGTTTGCCAAAATGTTCAGAAACCTCTGAAACGTAAAAATATTAAACATTTCATTTTCGATTTTTTTGCTATTACTATAACTTACTATAACTATAAGGAGTTAAAAATGATAAATTACGAAGAAACGGCCGATCTTTATCAAGAATTGGTCAGCACGATTACCAACTGGTATCTTTGGAACAGTTTCTTAACTTTCAAAATGAATTCAGAATTATTAGCTTAAAGGATGACGAAAAATTTTGCAAGTATTTGCTGATTATAAAAGAAAAACATTACGCCCCATCAACTCCACCACCAAATTTCTTCAGAATGTCTTAAAATAGGTGCAATCGACTTTGACTCAACGTCGACAAAGTCAATTTTTGGTTCAAATACGCATATACTTTTTCCAATTCTCATAACAAACGATTCAAAATTATTTCAAGCATCGAGATAATATAAAATTAGCAAATATGAATTACTTCCGAAAACAAAATTCATTTTGGGAATGTTGAGAACCATTGAAATAAAATTACCTCTCCAATTCTCAGCATTTCACTATTACATAAAAATTTTCAGTTTATCTAGATTATTCCTATCGTCGATAGTAATGCCACCAATTTAACTGAACTGGAAATGAAATACGCTTATCAACGAGTTTATCGCATTTGAATATCTGATGATGAAAAAGTTTTATCGATTAAATCTCACTTTAATTCAATCATTGCTCTCAGCTCATTCCCAGAGACAATCATTTCCTAGTTCGCTATGAACAGTCTGTATAATTTAAATTTATTTGATAAATAAATTTGCATGTTCATTTACGACCATCCGTTGCTAGTTCGAATTTCATTGTGTTTCGTGGATTTTCAATAATCTCGTGATAATGGCACAGTCAATCTGTGATATATAATAATTGAAATATGTTCTCCCGGGGCAATTAATTTTCCTAGTAATACATAACAAACGTATATTTGCCCAGTGTCAATAATAAATACGATACAGCATTATATCATAAACTACGTACATGTGTTTAAATATTCTTTACAAATAACAGGAATTTAATTAATTATGAGTATTTATAAAAAAATTTTGATCAAAGAACAAATACATTTGGTTTTTTAATTTGAGGCTTCAGTATATTTGATCAGTGCAACGAGTTCATTACATACAGAAAATTATTTTGCCTAATTAAAAATAAATGCGAATGTGCTTTTGAAATACGTGAAACATAATATTTGCTATTGTGTATTGATACAAAGAGATATTCTGCAAAAATATTTAATAATATACCTTATTGATATTCAGTATAAAGCCTCTATTATATAAAAAAATTTTAAAAAAACTCTTGCTGTTCAAACAAAATGGTATATTGTGAATCAAAGTTGACCACAGACAAAAGCACAAGGATACAAAACATTCAATATAAAAGCTATATTGAATAACTATTTTGAATTCAATAAAATCTCATTTTATATATTCCTTTGTAATATGCAAAATGTAATTCTTATCAACCATGTAATTCTCATCCAACATGAAATATCCATAAAATATATCTGGCTGCAGAATTTAAGTTATTGAACCAAATATTCGTATAGTAGTCAAGAAATTCGTCAATCGGAACCCTTTATCTTATTAATTTTTCGAAGGAGTAGTTAATTTTTTGCCAGAAAATCCAACATGCAATAATTTCGTCAATTAGAACCGTTTATTTTATTAATTTTTTGAAGGAGAAGTTAATGTTTTTGCCTCTAAATTTAACATGCAACAAATTAGTCAATAAAAACCGTTTATTTTATTTATTTTTTGAATGAGAGTTAATGTTTTTGCCAGAAAATCCAATATCCAACATACTTGTCAACAAGAACCGTTTATTTTATTAATTTTTTAAAGGAAGAGTTAATGGTCTTGCCAGAAAATCCTACATCCAACAAATCCGTCGATTTGTTTATTTTATTAATTTTTATTAATTAATTAATTAATAAAAATAATTAATTTAATAATTTTTCAGAGAACTGTCTATTTTATTAATTTTTCTGATGAGAAGTTGTTTCTGCCAGAAAATCGAATATCCAACAATTCGTCAATAAGAATTGTCTATTTTATTAATTTTTTATAGGAAAAGTTGACATTTTTGCCAGAAAATTCAATAGTTAGACGTTTAACCCAAATTTCGTTTTCTGAATCGTTTGAAACCAAAATATAATAGAGAACACATAGTAAAGTAATGCTATTTTCAGTTTGTTCTGGAATTTAATTGACATATCAGTTGTTTGATGAATTATTTACGTATATTAGAGACAAATTCTATAAATAAGCATGGTAAAGAAGCTATCACTGATGATGAAAATATAAAATGTTTGTGTATTTCTTACAAAAATGCAACATAAAAATATAGATCAAAGAATAGAGTATTAGTTTTTAAGTTTTTATGAAAAAGTTATTGTATCATCTGTAGCAAACAACTTTGTAAAATATGTATATCTCTGTTAATTATAAATATCTAAATTACAATAACACAATAATCTAAATTATAAATTACACAATAATCATAAATCAATTGTATAAATTGTAATATACCACAAAAAATACCTTCAATTTAATTTACCTGTAATTATTATGAAAACAAAAATTACAGTAAGATATGTTAATATTTTATCGGCAGCTATCTAGTTATTATTTTTTGTCTATTATTATTTCACAAGATCGTGTTCAGAATATCTACGAATTTTACTTTTCTTTTTATCCTTGGCTCTAATATCTCGATGTGCAAATCTATAAAAGCAGCACAGACGCCTAGAAGAATATTAGTTTTTTGCAATATGTACTTATACGAATTCCCATATTGTTAAAATATTCCCATCATACGTGACCTGATAGCGAATAAGCCTGAAATATATTTTATGAAAGCTACGAGTTTTCTTCCTCATCGCGTTATTAATATTGATGAGTAAAAGCGTCTGTAAAAAATTACATGAACATCTAAATATTATGGTGATAATGAAATGCTGTAACAAATTTTTGTGCTGTTTAGTAATATTCATAATAGGTAAAATTTGGCTGTAAATTTGTC
Source organism: Ctenocephalides felis (assembly GCF_003426905.1). Classification (NCBI taxonomy): domain Eukaryota; kingdom Metazoa; phylum Arthropoda; class Insecta; order Siphonaptera; family Pulicidae; genus Ctenocephalides; species Ctenocephalides felis. The sequence goes on from NW_020539726.1 coordinate 16,490,044, forward strand.
CAAAGTTAGTTGACATCATAAATAATTGAGCACTAATATCTGTTAATTGATTGAGTTTCCAAAATTTCTGAAATATTGTTTACACGTATTAATTACGAAGAATTTGTTTCATCAGTTTTATCATTTGTAAGGTTAAACAATAAGTTAAACTAATAGTGCATGGCATCGTGCCTTGAAATATTTTTTGAATTACTTTGATCGGATGATCCGTTCTCTCAATAACTGCTGTTTTTACTTGTTGTTTCGTATCACCGAAAGGGCTAAACCTGTCTTCGCTCAAAATTAATCAGCACGCCTCTGCATCAATAGCAATCGAATGCTCTTCAAATCGCAGACAAAAAAATGTATTTATACATACATACGCACATATATACGTTTTTTTCAAGGTATCCAAGAAATCTCTGAAACGTAAAGTTTTGTCACAATTTGTCATTTTCAATTTTTGGACGATTGCATAACTTACACGGGAGTAACTATTTACTATTTATCAAATTTTGTTCTTTTAAATTTGTGTGTTTATAAAGAAACATGTTTTGCGTGCTGCATTATCATACATGCAAATATACTTTTGCGTAAAGACGCTGACAAAACATAAAATTAGCAAAGTTAATAAAAGTTGAAGTTTGCAAAGTTAATAAAAGTTTGGAAATTTGAATGAATTTTGCAATTCAACCTCATACAAACTAGTAAAACAATTGCGAAACTATTTCAACGGAGGCGAACACTTCATAAGAAAAAATTCTGGAGGAAAAGAAACATTTGAAATTTGGAAGTTTGTATTCAGAGTTGAGAATGTTTTAGAAACAAAATTTAATTGATTATTTGAAATTTACCATTTATCGCAATAAAATGTTATACTTCTATATTTGATAAAATTCTTGTTAACCGATATTGAAAATATTATATTACTTCAAATGTATAGAATCTTGTTTTATTTTTTATTAACTTCCCGTAGGGTAAGTTATTGTAATGGGCCGAAAATCGGAATTGAAAATTTTTACATTTCTCGACGTTTTGAAGGTTTCTGAACGTTTTGGCATACCTCAGAAAAAATGGATGTGTGTGTGTGTGTGTGTGTGTGTGTGTGTGTGTGTATGTATGTGTGGATACAAATTTCCAGTCACGTTTTAGGGCGCACGGATCAACCAATTTGAATGGTTCAAAAAACATTCGATTCCTATTGATTGGGAAAAGAGCTGATTAGTTTTTGGCAAAGGCAGGTCCAGCCGTTTCGGAGATACGGAGCAAAGAGTGCAGAAAATAGAAATCGAATTTTTGAGCGAACGGAGTATCCGATTTGAATGATCTAAAATACATTCAATTAGTAATGATTGGGAGAAGTGTTTATTACTTTTTGGCGAAGGCAGGCCCAGCCATTTCGAAGATACGGAGCTAAATATGTAAAAAATGGCAGTTTTTGAGAGAACTAAGCGTCCGATTTAAATGATTCAAAGAACTTTCTGCTTGTCTTAACAAAATAATTGATTTTGAAAAAAAAAATTTTGTACAATTTTTTTTTTTTTTTTTTATATTTTGTATATCGAAAATATTTCAGATTTTATTTTTAATTCTGACTATAGTTCTAATATACATTACAAATAATTTCAACTCTGCAATTCGGTTTATATAATTTTTATAAATATTAAACAATGTTACAATATTTATAATAATCTATTTGAAAACATTCAGTATTCCTCGAACATTTCGTTACGGTGCGGGAAGTTCCAGCAATTTGCCTTAAGGCACGATGCCATAATTGCCTCAAGACAGAATTCCACTTACAGCTAGTTTTGTATTTATTTTTTGTTTATGCCATTTGGCCGTGTGGTCATTTAGCCTCTTGTTACAGAGTTAATATGATATGAGCAGTCATTTTGAATAACAGTCATATGCAAATTAACAGATTATTTATTATTTTAGTATACAATTTTGTAGTTCTCCACTTAATAAGAGACGAAGCGTGGGACTCAAAGCGTATAAAAATGTATGTATAAGTATATATATATATATATATATATATATATATATATATATATATATATATATATATACATATAGCTATGTAGATAGAAAAATATAAATTTGAAAATGTAGTTAACCAGTTTTATCAGTAGTTCAACGAATGTGTCGACATAGCTAAAACTACACCGTGTCCAAGTAATATATCACTGATAATACTGTACCCAACTAAAATTCAGCAAAAATAATGACGCTAATATAAAATAATTCTACATACATATATCAGCCAAATCAGTCATGAATTTTTATGTTATGTTTATAAATTTAATTTAATTTTAAATGTTAGCACGGGATTCAGTTTGAACTCCAAAAAATATTTAATATTTATGTTTGAGCAATTAGTTTTGATTTGATTTTGAATTTTGCAAAACTCATAATTATAAATCTCTTATAAAACTAAAGATCCATATTCTCAATTATATATGCATTACTTTATGTTACAACTTAATGAACAATAGACCATCCCCTTTGAAGCCTCATATAATAAATAACAGTACTTTTTTCTTTTACGAAAATTTCAGTTTCTTTTAAGCTTGAGAATGTTAAATTCATATATTTTCACTTGTTTATTGTAAAAACCAACGTTGTTATTTTTTATTCAGGGCTCAACATAATTATCAAAATTAATTTATTGCTGTAATGTTAATATGGAATATAACTATACTATAACTATAACTTAAAATTATAAATTCTCAAGAATTTTTATAATATATAGTAAATATAAAAATACTAAGAATAATGATTTGAAAAATTCAAAAAATTTCGATTTCCATTGATAGAGAGATGTGCTGATTACTTTTTGGCAAAGGCAGGTCCCCCCGTTACGGAGATACGAAGCAAAGAGTGCAGAAAATAGAAATCGAGTTTTTTAGAGAACGGAGTATCCGATTTGAATGATCCAAAAAACATTCAATTTGTTATGGAAAAAGTAGTGGATTAATCTTTGGCAAAGGCAGGTTCAGCTATTTCAAAGATAGGAAGCCAAATGTGCAATTTTAATTTTGAAATTAAAGTTTTTGTTCCAAAAAATTCTTTTTTGTATATCGAAAATAATTTAGATTTTAATTTTAATTCTAGCTGAAGTTCTAAAGCTCTTTTATATACTTGAAATAAATAGTTTTAACATTGCATTTTAGTTTATATAATTCTTTTAAATATTAGACAATATTGTCTAGTGTAACATTTATGTAACAGTTTTCATACAAATCTATTTGAAAACATTTAATATTCTTAAAGGGGAAGTTCCAGCAATTGGCCTTAAGGCACGATGCCACACATCACTAGTTATTTATGTGTATAACACAGCAACACGTGATCGGGCACTGCAAGTATTATATAAAAATATGGCTCAATAGCTCATAATTTTTTATATACAGATTTCAAATAAGAAGTTCCTTCCTTAGTGCTTTTCTTTTGGAACTAAAAATCTTCAGTATCTAACAAAAGCTGCGGAACAAACTGAAAAATCACAATGCATTTTCAGATGCTGTGCAACATGCAATTCTAACAAAATTAGATATAAAGTATGATATATTCGGTTGGCTTTGTGCACAGCATACAAAGGAAAGTTATTGTAATTCCAATCTCTCTCGTGTGGGTATATCTTGGATAAGCGTTTGACGTCAAGATTTGCATAACATAAAGCGAATATACATATGTACAAATGTGCACAGATGTAAAGCTTTGTTTTTGTACATTATTCCATGATTTGTCTATTTGGTAGAGAGAAATTTCACTCAGGATGTCCAGTCATGTGTCCCTAAAACGCCTGTCATGTCTGAGATAATATACGTTGAGGGTATGTTATAATGTGCCGCGTATTGTTAACGTCACATTATAGAAATATACAGACCATAGTCATATACTCGCATGAATATGTATACACACATACATGCATGTCTATTTGTTTAATAAATCCCTTTTTTTATTAGTAAATGTTTGATTTCTGAACTGTCGGACAAAATTAACTTCCTGTATTGTAATTAAACGTTCGAAAAATGAAAGTATTCAATAATTGTTTTGAATAATTTCAAATAGATTATGTATTATTATAATATAATAGACAAGCGTATTCTAGAAACAACTTTGTGTATAAGTTGTTCATTTTTTTTTGATAATTTAGAATTTCTTTCGAAAATTTGAAACTTTTTTAGAAGTTTGAAATATTTTGAAATTAAAAAAAACTTTTTTTTAAATTTTCTGAGAATTTAGAATATTTTGAAAATATTCGATTTCTTTGAATATTTTGAAATATTTTCACAATCGTTCTTTTAATTTTGATATTTTTTTAAATTTATCAACATTTAGTTTTTTTTTTGAAAATGTTGAAATATTTCGAAAACTTGAATTTTTACAAAATTTTCTGTTAAAGCATTTTTTGCACACCATCTACTAAAGCAAAATGTTTTTTGAATTAATCTAATGAGATGATCTGTTCTATCAAAAACTAAATTATCATTTTTGGCTATGCCTAAAAAATAACCAGCACGTCTCTTTATCAATAATGATCGAATGTTTTTTATATTATTCAAATCGGTTATTTCATACAGTCAAAATTGTCGACATTTGTTTGACTTTGAACCATATACTTGAATTTTGAAATTAAAAATCTTGGTACGGATCCTAAAAAAATTGACAAAAAATGTGTACACATTATTATAATCTCTTTAAAATATCTAATAGCTTGATGTGCATATGTCCAATAAACATTTTTGACCGCCAAATGGCTTTTTTAATTAATTTTTATTGAGACTACAACCGCTGATATTGTCTATCAAAAAATTTGAACTTCGTTTAGTTAATATAAATAAAATGTTTCATGAATTATTCAAATCGGACACTTCGTTCTCTCAAAAACTGAATTACCATTTTGGTTTCCAAAAAATTTTCATTTTCGATTTTTGGCCCATTACTATAACTTATCCTATGGGCAGTTAAAATCGTGAAAGTTTGCTGAAGGTAGTATTTATTTACGAAAGTAAAGCTTCACTTTTTGTCAAAAATAAAATACGTTGATATTATAATAATCCATATGATGAAAAATGAAAGAACTGAATCATAATACAATAAGAACTCATTAAAATTTGTACTTTAAGAATAGTTAGAGTTTAGAAACAAAGTAAGTGTAAATATAATAGGCAAGCTGTCTTCCCGAAGTGTGTAAATAATCGTGTTGATCAATAAAATATGTTAATATATGGGAGATTATATATTATTATAAGCAAATAGGAGTTAGTTGGATTTTGCAAACATGATAGTAATTTTGAAAAATAATAAATGGATTAAATATTACACATTATAGAAAAACTGGCGCTCCCATAATACACATGCAGAGTATTTTCTAAAAACGTGGTCGAGATACTATAGTTTTGACTTTTTTTAAATCTATCACCTTTTGCGTTTAATTTTTCATATTATTTAACGCAGATTATGCTCAAAATAATCTGATTATATGCATATGCTTTATGGTGCATGAATGATTATGATCTAATTCTGATTTATAATTAACTATAGAAGAAATTCTAAAAGTTTTAAAGTATATATTTATAGTATAATGCAGAGCAGTAGTTTCTTTTTAATTTAAATTCCTAAACATTTCTTTAAAAATTTTATCATTATTCCAATTTCATTGAAACCACTATAATATATTTCAGTTTTGTATTTCCATTTACAAAACAAATATTGAAGAGATACGACATTTGTGAGTTAGAAAAATATATTTTCACAGCATAACCTGACATCGAGTTTTTTTGGAAATATTGTATCATTTATATGTGTAGTTAATACATAAGTGTATGGTGGAGTAGTATAGGGAATAACATCTTTTTTATGCGAAATCATTCCGATCATTACACTTTATGAACGAGAAACATCGTATTGAGAGAACAAAACAAGATTTTATAGCAAAAAAGCATTGTCATGTTTACAATTGTCTGGAATAAAGATTGCAAGTCAGATAAAAAAGTGGAGATCGCGAACAGTTATCTGAATTGCCAGCTCCAGAAAAATAACCAGAAAAATATCTAGTTCTTTTCATCTTTAGAAAAGATAATTTTACTTACAATAGCAGTAATAAATTAGGATACAGCCGTTCGCACTTCAAACTAAGAAATTTTAAAACCGCGAAATGAATCCGATCATAACATTTTTTATAAAAATGATATTCTCGCACTTTCTGAAATGTCTCATATTAATCTCAAAGTTGGCAGCTTTAGAAGGATTTAATCTCTTCAATAAACTTTTCTTCGATCTTTTCTAAAAGTAAATCTGAGACTTCAGCAAGTTTGCCTTTATAAATAGCATCGTTCTCTGGAATATTATACATGAGAAAATCAATCCTATCAGTTGGAAAACGTTTATTTTATCTGACATAGTATAATAACTAAAGAGCTCTATTTTGCTGAAAATACGGAAAAAATCTGATGTTTTATATGATAGTAGTAGATAATGACAAAAACTAACAGAAAATAGTTACGTTCTATGGTTGAAAGCAATTGTTCATTTAGAATTAAAATTAGTAATAATTAATGATATACCTTTCAGAGTTTAATTTTTTGCAATAGAACTTTATTAAACGCAATTAAAAAAGCCTCACATTTTATATATTTTTCACAAAAATTGCAGTATTTTTCATTTTTTTGCTCTTTTGCGATAATTTATGTTTAAAGCTAGAAGTAATGAAAATACAGTTTCAATTTAGTCTTCAGTTACAATAAAATTAGTATAATAATTCTGTAATTAAATATTCCCTTGCTTTGCTTTAGTTACACATTTTTCCTAAATTGTTTCTCAATATTCCAGAAAAATTTTAAATTATTTTTTTCCTTTTATGTATCACTTAAATATGTAAAATACAATAAAGCTCATCAAATGTAATAAGACTAGTATTCCAAGATATATTCTAATAAATAATTTAGATGAAAATCCTATCAATTTTTTTATAATTGTTCATTTAGGAAATACAAGGCAAACAGTTCAGAGATTTAAAATTCAGTTTTTGCAAAAACGCGGCATCCAATTAGATTGATTCAATGGACATTTGATTCCATTTGATTATTGATGGAGAAACGTGCTGATTAGTTTTTGGCACAGACAAGTGACCAGGGAGCTTCAGAGCAAAATTTGGAAAATAAAAAAAAATGAAACAAAAAAAAATTATCCAAAAGCAATCGTTTCGTCAACACAAACAGAAAGCTTATTGAATCATTCAAATCGGATGCTTAAGCTCTTAAAAACTACCATTTTTTGCATATTTAGCTCCGTAACTCCGAAACGGATTGACCTGCCTTTGCCAAAATCTAATCACCACTTTTCCCTATCTTTACAAATTGAATGTTCTTTGGGTCATTCAAATCGGATGCTCCGTTCTGTCAAAAATTCGATTTCTATTTTCTGCACTTTCATGCTAGTATTATTTCGTTTCGTATCTCCGAAACGGCTGGACGTGCCTTTGCCTAATCAGCACATCTCCCTATCAATTGTACCCATACATACATACATACACACACATCCATTTTTCTGAGGTATGCCGAAATGTTCAGAAACCTTCGAAACGTGAAGAAATGTAAAAATTTTTAATTTCGATTTTTGGACGATTACAATAACTATTACCCTACGGGAAGTTATTAAATTAAAGCACTGAATTTACAAAGTTTATTAAAGCAAAAAAAGTATATCAAAAATGTTATATAATTTCCTTGTAGTTAATATTATATATTTTTAATATTCAGTTTATATAATTTTTTAAAATATTCTTCCTTTTATAAACTAACAAATAATAATAACTATTTTATGAATCTTCTCATTATTATGGTCAATATTGTTGGTGAAAGAGATGCACTGTTTAACTCGCAAATGCTAGTGCAAATGTAATTAAAAAAAATTAATTATTCTGCCAGAGAGAAATGATAAAATGTTAATTTATGTTTATTTACTTTTATTATATTCTACTCCATTATGGGAGTTCATGTGTATTCTCAATTCTGTACCAGCAGCATCTTGCGCATTGTGTTCATTGTGCTTTCCGTCCGGTTTAGCATAATTTTACATGATAAAAACACATTTTATTAACGCCATAATTACCTTAAATTAATTTACACAGCTTCATTGCTTTGGCCTTTTTATATATCATATTTCACTCCAAATTACTTTTTTATGTGCGATACAATTCGAATTAAGCTTTTATTTCGGTGAGTTTTTTGTGACCAGGGCGGAATATAAATTTTATTTGTGAAGCAACAGGAATTGTGAAAATTACAATAAACGGGGACAAATTAAAATATTCAAAGTCAATTTTACTCCGTACATTGTTTACAGTTTGTTGCGTGCACAAAAGTAAATTGATCGAAAAGCAATTGAAGTTTTATGAATAAATTACTGATGAAGAGAGGAATAGAATTAATTTGTACCTTTTGCTAATCAAAGTGGAATATTTAAACAAAGGTTTGGTACTGTTGTCTTTCTTAATAATTTAAATAATAAACGATATATTCGATTTTAATAGCGATGCCAAGGAACGACAATTTGCCTATTTAACAAATAAATTTAACTTTCATTTTATTTAGATTGATTAACTTCCTGTGGGGTAAGTTGTAATAATAGGCTGAAAATCGAAAATATTTTTTTTGCAAATCTTCACGTTTCAGGGGTTTCTGAACATTTTGGCATACCTCAGAAAAAATGAATGTGTGTGTGCGAGTGTGTGTTTTCGGTGTCCGCATTTTTTCGTCCACGTATTCGGGCGCACGTATCAAAAGATTAGAATGGTTTAATAAACATTCGATTCCTATTGCTAAGGACACGTGCTGATTAGTTTTTGTATGTAGGTCCAGACATTACGGAAATGTGGAACAAAGAGTGCGGAAAATAGAAATCGAGTTTGTAATGATTGGGAGATGATGTGATTAGTTTTTGGCAAAGACAGATCCAGCCATTTTGAAGATACAGAGTTAAATGTGCAAAAAATGGCAGTTTTTGAAGGAATCAAGCATTTTATTTGAATGATTGAAAAAACTTTCTGTTTCTTTTGACAAAATAATTGCATTTGGAAAATAATTTTTTTTTTCCATTTTTTTTTTTTTTTTGTATAACGAAAATAATTCAGATTTTATTTTTAATTCTGACAGAAGTTCTAATATACTTTAAACAAATAACTTCAACTTTGCAGTTAAGTTTATATAATTCTTATAAACATTAGGCAATATTTATAATAATCTATTTAAAAACATTCAATATTCCTCGAACATTTCGTTACGCTGCGGAAAGTTCCAGCAATTTGACATTAGACACGATGCCACACACTACTAGTTTCTAAAATAAATTATCTTGATAAAAAATTGAGATGAATATAATTAAATTATATTTGGAGTAAATTATAGTAATCGTCCAAAAATCAAAAACTAAAATTTTACTATTTTTACGATTCAGAGGTTTCTGAACATTTTGGCATACCTTAGAAAATACGGATGTGTGTATGTATGTGTGTGTGCTTTGTGTGAATACAATTTTTTGTCCTAGATCCATACTACTAATTGTAATTTGATTTCGTATGCATAAAACTTTGCTTTTGCTTTGCCATCTTTGCTTTTTTAATCAGCTTTCAATTTATTATTGAATCATCTAACCAAGTTTGTATACTTGTATGTCATATGTCAATATTGTTGATTGAAAAAAAATATTGCATAATTATTTTCAATAATATTCTATACATTATATTTATTATAATTATGCAGTTTTGGCATTTATTAAAGTTTTAACCGATTTTAGAAAATGAAGTGCATTTAATAACTATATAAGAATAAGTATTTGGGGAATAAGCAAATAGGTGCAAACATATTTAATAACTTTTCCCGCTGAAAATTCTAAATTGATTCTGTAAATCCGCAAACTTTTCGAAAAATATCTGTTAGAATAATTTTGAATAGTTTTTAATAAACTATCGCCCAGACCATTTCTTCGTGAGTAATTTTTAACTTCCCAAAGAAGAAGTTTATGTTTTCAACAAAAAATCCGATCTTATAGATCATACTAAAATATAACGGCCCTACGACAATTCGTTAAATTTTAAAAACTCGTCAAAGTTTGCAAAAATCAGTATCGTTTTTTTGGCGTAAAAATTAGACCTTTTTTGACGTTTGATGTATCTCTATGAAGGTTATCGTTTGTTAGTTTTGTGCGACGATCTGCCAAGCCGTTTCTTTGTAATTTGCAAAAAAGTGTTAAGCTTTTCATCCACATTTACCCTCATACTACCGAATCGATTTTAAAAAAAGAAAATACTCCGTGTTAACGTGTTCATTTTCAATTATGTGTAATAAGTCCAATCAGAATACTTATAAGCACTCATAAATATAATTTATTTTTTATTGATTAAGTATTGATCAAGTATTGCCTTAAAGCACAATACAAACTAATTAAACAAGATTTTCAGACAATTTTTTGGAAACTTTGGATATGATGATTTTTAACCGTAAAATAGCATTTACTTACTTATTTCCTATATCTCCAAAACCTCCCTTAAAAATTTAATCAGTTATTCTTTTAGTTAACACGAATTAAATGTTTTTTGAATCATTCAAATCGGGCGCTCCGTTCTCTCAAAAACTAAATTACCATTTTTGTATCTTCAGAATGACTCAACCTGCCTTTGACAAAAACTAATCAGCACGTCTACCCATAGATATGAATTGCAAATTTTTTGAATAATTAAAATCGGTAAATCCGTGCTCTTCTAATTGTCAACAAAATTTTGTATCCGCACACACACATGCACTACGCACACACATATATATGCAAAATGTTTAAAAAGCTTGAAGAAAATTGAAAATTTTCATTTTCGATTTTAATGCGTTCAATTTAATAATATAAGTCGATTTTTAATTTGCTATAAGTTACCATATGGAAAGTTCAATATAAATGTGAAATTTATTTATGCATTGAAGCGATAAGATTTTATAATCTTGTTTAAAAAATAATATTTCCCAATAAAAGTAAACAAACTGCTTCGGAATACTAAATATAAAGCAATCTTCCGATAAGATAATATCTGATTTAACTTCGCAAGTTCAGTTTTTATGAAAGTATAATTTTAGACAAGTTTTTTGATGAAAATTTTAATACCTAAGCAGGAACATATATCAATTAAAGTTATTATATCATTATATAATCTCCAAAATGAATTATTTAGGTCACATTTCGTAACAGTATTCGCCCTAAACTAATTGTTGCTTGAAACAGCTGAGACAGACTAAGTGCTGCTTGAAATTGCAGTAATAATTCTAATTGTCTAATCCAGCATCTGCTCGTCTCCAACTTGGGCTGAAATGAAGTTGAATATACGGCAATACTTGACAGGCCTTTATTTCAATGAAACGGTTTGAGATACATATGCAATTATGCTCTAAGAAACTCCTACTTTAAGATATAAAACGCTTAAAGATAAGGTGACCATATTTTTTCAAGTCAAAACCGGGATAGTAATTTTCAGTTATGCAAATACAATAGAAATCTGTATTTTTTTTGAAATTAGAATAATAGAGATTCTTATTATTTATCTATTCTAAGTTACATTTTATCTTATATTTTTGGATATACATACCTTTTTCAGTTTTTAAATGTTCTGAAATGTTGCTTAATTTACTTCAAAATTACTAACTTCCCGTAGGGTAAGTTACGGCAATCGCAAAAAAATCTAAAATAAAAAAAAAATGCGTATCTTTACGTTCAAAGGTTTTTGAACATTTTGGCATACCTTTAAAAAATGGATGTATGTGTGTGTGAGTATATGTATGTATGTTTGGATACAATTTTTAGTCAACGATTTTAGGCGCACGGATCAACCGATATGAATTATTCAAAAAACATTCGATTTCTAATGATGGAAACAGTGCTGATTAGTTTTAAGCGAAGACAGGTCCATCCGTGCAAAAAGTGCCAAAAACAGTAATGCAGTTTTTGAGAGAACGGAGCGCCCGATTTGAATGATTCAAAAAACATTTCACTTGTGTTGACCAAATAAAAAATTAATTGAGTTCTTGGTAAGGCAGTTTTAGCGATTTGGGAGATACAGATGAAAATGTAAAAAAAAAGATATTTGGCGGTCTAAAATGATCATTAAACATATGCACATCGAATTATTAGATATTTTAAAAATAAAAACAAATTTTGTTACAATTTTTTGGGGTTTTGTACCAAAATTTTCAATTCTTAAAGTTCACTTATACGGCTCAAACAAAATTCAAAATTTTCAGATTTTTTTTCAAAATTTTGTAAAATATACAAAGTTTTATACTTTAAATGTAAATTTTAAATTTACAATTTAGTTTAAAACTGTATATATTTCATATGCGTTATTCTACTCGTAAGAAATATATCCTCAAGTGGAATCATAAGGAATCTCTTAACGTAAACATTTCCAAGTGTTTTGAGCAATAAGATCGTCAATGTATAATATATGAAAGAATGAATATATAGTAATTATAATTATCTCTTTAAAAATATTTAAAAATATTTAATACAATTGTTACTTATCATTGATCAATATATGTTGAGCTTTTTTTGCTCGAATATTTAATTGTAGTATGGGAAGTTTCAGAAATTTGTCTTAAGGCACGATGCCTTGCACCACTAGTTTAAAAATAATTAGCAATTATTCCGGGCAGTCAAAGAGTTCATTTTCATAATTTTTGTTAATTTTTATAAAATTGAAAATCAAAGTTCAGAATTATGAATGTGAGATGCTATTTTAACCGAAACGTATGATCATCTTATTGAAGGATATTAATAAAAACTAAATTTTGTTTTATAAAAAAAATTGCTCAACTAGCTGTAAGTGGAATTCTGTCTTAAGGCAATTAGGGCATCGTGCCTTAAGGCAAATTGCTGGAACTTCCCGTACCAAAAATTATTATTTTTTTAAAAACGATTAACATTTTTGAAAAAATTTTACTTTGCAAGAATAAGATTTTTGAGAAACTGTAAATTGGACAAAGAATTACTTTTTCTTGAAAAAAAAAATTTTTTTTTAAAAAAAATTCTAAAAAAAATTTTTAAATCTTTTTTTCTGAAAAAAAATGTTTTTTTAATTTTGACATATTTTGGAAGATCTGAACTTTTTTTCAAAGCAATCGTACTGCCGCAACTGCATAGAAACAAAATATAAAGCGCGTAAGCGCCGCGTCGCTGTCTAACGGATAAACATTAGTACGGAATCCATAGGAATGTAAACAAAATTCATACTTATTGTTAAAATCTCTATAAAATATCTGATAATTTGATGTGCATATGTCTAATGATCATTTTTGACCGCGAAATGGCATTTTTTTTTACTTTTTTCGTTAGATCTCCGAAACCGCTAGACCTGCCTTCATGAAAATTTGATCAATTCTTCACCATGTCAATACAAGTAAAATGTTTTTTGAATTATTAAAATCGGACGCTCCGTTCTTTTAAAAACTGAGTTACCGTTTTGGGCCCGTAAACTAATCAGCACGTCTCCTTATCAATACGAATCGAATGCTTTTTGAATTATTCAAATCGGTTGATCCGTGTTCCCGAAATCGTCGACGAAAATTTGTATCCGCACATACATACACACACATACATACACACACACACACATACACACACATACATCCATTTTTTCTAAGGTATGCCAAAATGTTCAGAAACCTCTGAAACGTAAAGATATATAAAAATTTTCATTTTCGATTTTTTTGCGATTACTATAACTTACCCTACGGGAAGTTAATTAACTATTTTATTATGAAAATCGATATTTAAATAATACAGGCATAATTCAATTATTAAGTTAGCAACGGTACTCAAACTATTTTGAATTTGTATCATTAGGAGTGGTAGAAGTGAAAGCAAATAAACCATAAAATTTCAATATAATGTGATCGATTTTTTTACAAATTTAAACATTTATATAATGGTTTATTAATAGTAAAAAGACTAAAGTGGTGACTCTGCAAGAATAAATCAAGCAATTCCAAGAACATAGTCGATAACTTTAGAAAGTTCTGATCAAGCCACTAATTTAAATTATACACACATAATCTACAGCAAATATTTGTAAACTTCAAAACACGATTCATTGATTCATAATTTATAAATATAAATACTATATTATGTTTCAAAATATAAAATTCATCAGATAATGTAACTATTTTGATACTTTGTAATATTGCAACAATCGTTAGTAAATTAAACTATAATTGCACGAACACGTACTTTACACGATTGCTTTCAAAGAAATTCTCCAGGTGTATAAAATCGCTCGACAATGCAAATGTAAAGAAGCTTAAACAAATAATAAAAGTGCAGCTAACTAAAAAAGAGTTTAATTAAAATGAAGACATTTTTTGCAATCGACAATGAACATTTCTTTCTTTCAATTATTTCCACCGCATTGACTGTACTTCAGTTCTTAATTAGAACCTCATTTGTGATCTGTGTTTTATTGTAATGAAAATTCGAATTGAAAATAAGAATACAGTGTATGTATAATTTCTATTGATGTGAAAAAATTTAATGTTTTTTGGTATATAGAGATGTATATTCAATAATTATTCGTTATATAAAGTCTAACAATAAGTGAATATCAAATACATTTGATTTACCTTAAGTTGATTGCTTAGCAAAGTTATACAAACATATGTTTATGACGTAAAGAGTAGAAAATTTTCTTAATAAACTTAACTGAAACTGTCAAAAACATTCATCATTCAATCATAAGAATAACGTCTACCTCAAAAACAAGTTTTTGATTATATAGAAAGTTCCATTACCAAGTAGAAAGACAATGTGAAATGTGATTAAGTTTGCAATTGTGACTAAATTAACTGGGAATAGAGACTTGTTGCAGAATAATGCCTGGATCACAATATCTGGAAAATAGAAAATTTACAACATTTTGCTTTTTTTGAAGGAAAATATTCCTTTCCTCTTATTTGTCACACAATTATGACATAATTTATATATTTATTAACTTCCCGTAGGGTAAGTTATTGTAATGGGCCGAAAATCGGAATTGAAAATTTTTACATTTCTCGACGTTTTGAAGGTTTCTGAACGTTTTGGCATACCTCAGAAAAAATGGATGTGTGTGTGTGTGTGTGTATGTATGTATGTATGGATACAAATTTTCGCCCACGTTTTCGGGCGTACGGATCAACCGATTTGAATGGTTTAAAAAACATTCGATTCCTATTGATAGGGAAAAGAGCTGATTAGTTTTTGGCAAAGGCAGGTCCAGCCGTTTCAGAGATACGGAGCAAAGAATGCAGAAAATAGAAATCGAATTTTTGAGAGAACGGAGTATCCGATTTGAATGATCTAAAAAACATTCAATTAGTAATGATTGGGAGAAGTGTTTATTAGTTTTTGGCAAAGGCAGGCCCAGCCATTTTGAAGATACGGAGCTAAATATGTAAAAAATGGCAGTTTTTGAGAGAACTAAGCGTCCTAAATGATTAAAAGAACTTTCTGCTTGTCTTAACAAAATAATTAATTTTGGGAAAAAAAATTTGTTCCTTTTTTTTTTAGTTTTGTGTATATCGAAAATATTTCAGATTTTATTTTTAATTCTGACTATAGTTCTAATATACTTTACAAATAATTTCAACTCTGCAATTCAGTTTATATAATTCTTATAAATATTAGACAATGTTACAATGTTTATAATAATCTATTTGAAAACATTCAGTATTCCTCGAACATTTCGTTACGGTACGGGAAGTTCCAGCAATTTGCCTTAAGGCACGATGCCATAATTGCTTCAAGACAGAATTCCACTTACAGCTAGTTTTTATTAACTTCCCGTAGGGCAAGTTATAGTAATCGCAAAAAAATCAAAAATGAAAATTTTTATATATCTTTGCGTTTCAGAGGTTTCTGAACATTTTGGCATACCTTAGAAAAAATGGATGTATGTGTGTGTGTGTGTGTGTGTGTGTGTGTGTGTATGTATGTATGTATGTATGTATGTGTGTGTATGTATGTGCGGATACAAATTTTCGTCGACGATTTCGGGAACACGGATCAACCGATTTGAATAATTCAAAAAACATTCGATTCGTATTGATAAGGAGACGTGCTGATTAGTTTTTGGCGAAGGCAGGTCTAGCCGTTCCGAAGATACGGGGCAAAAAGTGCCGAAAACGGTAACTCAGTTTTTAAGAGAACGGAGGGTCCGATTTGAATAATTCAAAAAACATTTCACTTGTATTGACAAGATGAAGAATCGATAAAATTTTCATGAAGGTAGGTCTAGCGGTTTCGGAGATATGGAGGAAAAAGTAAAAAAATGAGCCATTTGGCGGTCAAAAATGATCATTAGACATATGCACATCAAATTATCAGATATTTTATAGAGATTTTAACAATAAGTATACATTTTGTTAACATTCCTATGGGTTCCGTACCAATGCTTATGCGTTAAACAGCGACGCGGGACTTACGCGCTTTATATTTTGTCCCTATGCAGTTAAAGCAGTACGATTGCTTTGAAAAGAAAGTTCAGATCTTCCACAATATGTCAAAATAAAGAAAAAAAAATTTTTTTCAAAAAAAAAAAATTAAAAAAAAATTATTTTAAAAAAAAATTTTTTTTTTTCAAAAAAAGTAATTTTTTGTCCAATTTATAGTTTCTCAAAAATCTTATTTTTTTCAAAGTAATTTTTTTTCAAAAATGTTGATCGTTTTTAAAAAAATAATAATTTTGGTACGGGAAGTTCCAGCAATTTGCCTTAAGGCACGATGCCCTAATTGCCTTAAGACAGAATTCCACTTACAGCTAGTCTATTATTGTTTACAAAACCACGTATACGATGAGGGATACTATACCTACGGGTAAATATCCGATCAATGTCAAAAACGTAATGTAAATATTTTAATATGACCTGAATACAACCTTGATATAATTATACGATATTTTGCATTGGAATATATACATATATATATATATATATATATATATATATATATATATATATATATATATATATATATATATATATATATATATATATATATATATATATATATATATAGTCCTTGTTTGGGTTAAAAAATTTATAATTTTGTGCAAAATGTAAAATGAGCTTTTCAAAAAAAAGAAATCATATTTAATATGAATGGTAGTATTCAATCATCAGATTGAATACTACCATTCATATTAAATATGATTTCTAAAGTAACCACATTTTTCACAAAACGACTAATAAAAGTTAAAAAAAATATAATAGATAATCGAGAAATGTAAAATTAAAATTGTCAAAACCATTAGAAAAGAAAAGATTCAGCCCAATTATATAGATGTTGGGTCTATATATAATTTATATTTATAATTAAAAGAACTGAATAACGTGTATATAAGTTTAATTTATAATAACAAAATAAGTATAAAGTATTTCACTGATATCAAATGTATTTAGGTTAGGTTTTAATTTTCACTCTTCCAAAAGTTGATGCATATGGGTTTTTAATAATAATATATGAATAGGATAAATGATTTTTTCAAATATAAATCCTTTGCTACATATAAAATAATAATGCCATATTTGAAAAAAATAATAATTCTGTATGAAAATAGTTATGAATAGATATATCGTATTTTGGTCAAGCTCTACAAATGTTGATCAGCATGAGCATTTATCAAATCTGAATAATATGGGAAGATTTTATTAGTAGTAGTGATATATGCAATACGATAATAGAAAAATAATGTTTTACCAAAATTTTAAAGATATATTAAACATTAAATGATTATTAGATTTTATTCGAATTCGTATACATAAATGATATCCCAGAACTCCACTCGTTCAAGCCGAAAGGGGTTCCATATTATAACCAAAAAAATCACATTTTCACTATAGCTCCTAGATTGCACTTAAAAGTTTGTAATTGTTGAACTATGAGTTTTTTTTTTACTTTTTTTTAAGAACAGACTCGATCAACACTATCAAGTGATCGTAACTGCCCTTAAAAAAGTTGTAAAAGAATATATCACATAGTTTGAAAATTATGAGCTTCTAAGTGCAACCTAGAACTTTGGTGAAATTGTGATAATTTTTCGGTTTATTGATTTTTTCCAAAGTTAACTTTAGAACCTTATTCATAGAAAACATATGCTGGGAATAAAGATTTTTGGTTGAACTATAATTTGAAAATTTTTGAAATTGGTCGTCATTGAGAAGCTTTCTTCTAAAACAAAATGCATTATAGTTGCATTGATAAGTTTTCATAGCAAAAATCATAATTTCGGGTTTTTATTTTTGACTCAATTTTTTAATGATGATACTATAACCATTTTAAAATCCTGTTAAAAAAAGCCAACTTGTGGTGAAACTTTCCAATTCACTTTAGTATATTTTATTTCAAGAAAGACTTAACCATAGATAAACTAGTATTAAATTTGGGCTTAACAAAGTTGACCAATTTTAAAACTTAAAACATATTAATTCTTGAAAACGTCGGGCAATTGTGTCATAAACTTTGACTGGGGTCCTTAAAATGTTATTTATGCAAATGGCTCCAAAGCTTAAAAGAACCAAAATAATAAGAATGATCCACAATAACTGAAAGAATGGGTTTCGGTTTGTCATTTAGTTCTGAAATACCTGTTATATATAAAATAAGGTACGATATGCATATAAGATGAAGGTTAAGTCACTTGTTGCTATTAGTAAGCTTTCAAAGTACACGTCTTAGATTTATTAGAATAATTTCACAGCAATTCTGCTAACGTAAACTCATTAACAAACACTATTTCCATGTCCACTAATTATATAAAATACTATTAATTTGAAACATGTGGGATCGCGACACGACATTAAATGCACGTGCTTACCATGTCTGCGGCGAGTAATTCAACTATCCATAACCTCCGGAGCCAGCTATCGCGCTCCTATAAATTTAATCCAATGCAAGATAAACATGAAGGATATTCAAGGACATCGTTAACACAGTCCGTGGCATATATAGTGCTTCATAGAGAGCTACTAGTCCTGCTTCGCGATCCTGTAACGCGATTATACGGGCCGTAAATTCAGCCATCTATGACGGCAGTCTTGAATGGAGTTAGTCTGGATAGTAGCAAATTAACGAGGCTGGATGTTAGCGCAGCGCCTTACGAAGTCGGGAGCCCGTCGTTAATTATACGCCGCGCCGGCGAATATGACGAGATATATCGACCCGTGGGCCTGACAGGCGAGAACTTACAGATTCCCACGATTTCGAATGAGATTTTTTGGAAGCAGAACGATTTTGTAAGATTTTATATTTTTATACAACATGTGAAAAATTAGGATGATGATATGATTGCTTGCCTTATGAAGGACCAATTGTAAATACTTTGATTATAACTGTATATATTTATTTTATATTAATAACAAGTTATAAGTATATTTACAATAATTTTAATATTGTTTTTGATTGCGTTCTGACTGATTGATTGATTTGTATATTTTTCTGATAGATGATTTTTTGTTTATATATCAATATAGCCGCATGCTTTGATTGGCGCGAACATTCTCCCGGCCTTGAAATATAGATTTCAAAATAATTGGTAATCTTCATTAATGTGAATTAATTAAGTAGATGTTAGTGGTTTTGGTAACACTCAAATTTAATGAACTGCATTTCTTAATCCTTATTGGAAATCATAGTTTATCTTTTTTTTTTTTTAGTGCTATAAGACCAATCAGTAATAATCAGTTCAGTATTCTCTAAATTGTCTTATAGGAGCACCGTGACATTGTCTCCTTAAACTGAATATTATGGTTGCATTTGCAGACGAAAAAGGTTTGCATATTCTGACTCCATATTCCACATGCTCTTGTGTTTTGAAGTTGCTGAAGTTGAGGTTTAAGATTTTTGAATATGGAAGTGATCAGTATCTTTTGTATTGGAGTTTAAGCAATATTTAACTATGTTCCGATCTGTGTCTCAATTCTTCCGAAGTGTGAATAATTTGAGGTTTGAAATATAAGCCATGATTGAATATGATTCTACGATATAGTTTCTTTTTCCATGTTATTCGTAATCTTGTTTTAGTTCGATTTATTTGCAAAAGTTTATAACATTTCATAGCAAATCTTATTGTTTTGTTTTATGAATAAATTTTGCAAGATTTATGCATCAACCATTTTGTCGCCAAATCAGATATTAGTTCGAATATAATACTATATTCATTATATCTTGTGTTTAAGAGACATGCGATAAAATAACATAGAAAAGCCTCCATTTTTTCATTTAATCTTGTTAACAAATATAAGTAGTAAAGATATAATATTTAAATACACATGTGTAGGTATGGTATCGATAATTGATAGATGAATGGATTTTTGGACAGCGCTATGGGGTGACATTTGTAATAAGTTAAAGTTTTAGGTTTGAGTTTTGATTTGAACCCCAACGTGCAAAATTCCATTTCACCTAAGAATGATGTAAATGTCTTTAGTTTTAAATATTTGTTAATGCGTACTTAAGTTAGGTATGTCTTGCTTGATTGTTAGAACCAATGTTTTTTGCAATGGTTTGTTAATGCGTACTTAAGTTAAGGATGTTTTGCTTGATTGTCATGACTTGTTTTGATTTTATCAATTTATTAAGTGATTTATTCATTTTGTTAATCATTAATAAACTCTGTGATGTTCTGTTCTTTGTCATTTTAGTATTTGAACAAAGTTGAGATTCATAATACGTACCAGTTTAATGAGTACATGCTAAACTTGCAATTCAGATTCATATTTCAATCGCAAAAATTGCAAAATTGTTAATCGTGCGATGCAGTCTTTAGTTAGAAGTCAAGGTGGACCTTGGCGCATTGCAAAGCTTTAGTACACTACAATGATTTTAATAAATTGTACGTAACCAGTAGTTTGCATACATTTCTGTTTTGAATAAATAAAATATATTCGCGAAAGCGATTTTATATTTATAAAAATAGAGATTTTAATCATATTAGAGTGATAGTAAGATCGCTCCAATATAATTTTTTTATCAAACGCGATACTTAATGCCCGTTTCATTTTTCGCGCAAGAATTTTTAATAATTGTGCCTCACTTAGTTTGAGGTATAAGAGTGCGATGTATTTTGATAGGGCTATTCTAGATTTTTCCACTATCAATTTTATTTTATAGCTAGAATTTGAAGTGAAAAACACATTCATTCGCGCGCTATATGTATAGATATGTAATTTCGTTCTTAGACGATTTGGAGTTGGAAAGAAAAGTTTTGAATGATTAGACTTCAATTCATAAAGATTGAGTTTAGCTTGCGTTAAAATGTTAGTGCGATTGTTGGAAATAAAAAATTTCATTATTGTATCAGCTGTAGTGAATGAACTATGAACGTTAAAATAATTTCTGGGGATTTCGAATATTTTGTTATTGGAAAGTTTTCTCCGAATTGTTTGATGAATCTTTTTGTCGTTTATCTGAACTAAAACTTGTTCGATCACTCTCTTTATATCGACCGTTAGTATTGAAGTATGAATTTTAACATTCGGTATAATGAAACAGATTTCGTTTCGGATATTCGGTCTAACAAGTTGTAGCTCAGTTAACAGCAGACTTGTATCGGATTTACAAGGTGCTTCTAAAATTACGCGAAAATTAGTTGTTAAATGGATTGACTTTAACACGTCTGGATGAGGTGAATATAAACTTATTTTAGGTATGCTTGCGTTTATGAAGTTATCATATTCGGTGAATTGGTTTCTGTTTGCAAGTGAAATATGACGTTTTAATGTTACTTGCCTACTATATTCTATGTCTTTGATATTTTTTGCAAATTGAATTATAGTACCAAAACTTCCGTCAATAGCCTTAGTTGTATTAGTAATAGAATGCTCTTCGCGTTGTTTTTCCGTTTCAGTAAAGTATTGTTTATCGTCGTATGGTGGTTTGCGTATTTCTGAAGATATATCTACTTGAGCTTCTAAGTTAGATTCATGATTTGATACCGAAATTGATTTAGAAATGTTTATTTGAGGTAAATAAAATTGAGGCTGTTTTATGTTACCTGCATTATTTGTTGTTTTGGTATAATTTAAATTGAGTTCCGAACTAGTATCTGATTTATTCAAGGCTGCTAGCCTAAGCTTTGATAATGTTGTCGAGCATTTTTGGTATTTATCAAAAAACTCTTCTAATTCGTTATCAAATAAATTATCAATTTCTTCTTCATCATCAAGTAAAGTTGCTATTTTGATAACTGTATCTTCAAATAAGTCCAAAATAGGTCTTACATATTCTTTAAAACGGCTTATTTCAGAAATATTCAATTCACACACAGGCATGTGTGACCATTGATTGCAAATCTTTTCGCAATATGCTAATTGCGATTTAATTTCTAGTTGCTTTGTTTTGAGTGATTTTAAAGTTATTAACGATTCCATCTTGTCACAGATCGTACTAAACTTTATTAATTAAATAAGGAAAGATTGATAAGAAGGAAATGTAATTGAATAACCTGGTTTCTTGCTTTGCTTGTGCTTGTAGCTGTAGCTCCAAATTTGAACTTCTTATCTTGATTTTGAACTTCCTCTTTATTTAATCTTGATTTACTTGTTTTATGCTTGATTTCTCCTTCGATTGCTGGACGTCACATCCGACTCGTATGGACCAATGAAAAATTTAGGATGATGTTGAATCCGGCTCGAAGGACCAATGAAAAATTAGGATGTTGTGATTGCTTGCCTTATGAAGGACCAATTGTAAATACTTTGATTATAACTGTATATATTTATTTTATATAAATAACAAGTTATAAGTATATTTACAATAATTTTAATATTGTTTTTGATTGCGTTCTGACTGATTGATTGATTTGTATATTTTTCTGATAGATGATTTTTTGTTTATATATCAATATAGCCGCATGCTTTGATTGGCGCGAACAACATGAAAAAAATTATTAAACTTTTGTAAGTTTTATAAAATACTAGTGGTGCACGGCATCGTTTCGCAGTCTAACGGTTAAACATTATAGATGTTGGTGCGGAACTCATAGGAATATATTTAAAATCTATACTTTGTAGTGGTATCCACCCCTTTGTAATAATTATAAATAATATTATAAATTCTATATAACAGTCATATATGAACAACGCAGTTAGCATGACGCATAGCCTTGCTTACATTGTATGCAGAGATAAGGCGCACGTGCAAGTCAGAGTAACGGTTTTTGTGACGACAAAACCGCAAACTACGTCTCAAATAAATAAACTGATTCATATATTTCTAGAAAATGATTACGTCATCTTGAGAAGGTTATAAAAGCTCCGTGATGATGAAATCGCAGTTCATTCTTAGTTTATTTTTCAATCACTCCACATCAGTCTTCACCTCAATTTATTAATTGTGTATTAAGTTGTAATCAAGTGTAACCGAATAATGAAGCAAATAAAGTTAATAAACGTCTTCGAATGTTTATTTAAATATTTTCACAGTGGTAAAGGCTTAAAATGTTAGCAGCAGAAGAACCTAATTATAAATGTTGACATCGTTGATGTGACGCAATATAATTGTTGGCAACGGATCCACAACATAATTTGTTGTTAGCACTAGGGTGCACAACAACTTATTATTAAAGTCTCTATAAAGCCGGAAACAGAAGTTACTGTATACATGTGCAACTGAATGAATGCGCATCCTAGCATATTTTCACAGTGTCCATGTACGACTCAAGTGTATGATCAAGTGTTTGCGGTAGCATATCAAACATGTTAACTAGGAAATGTCAACACATAACCTACAAGACATATTTCAAATATTTTTTTATTAATTACAGCATCATAAATGAAATTTAAGAGTTCAGAAGGCTAATTAAAATATTTTCAAAAGTTTATAACTTCATAAGTTTGAATTGTGAATTCACAAAGTAAAACAGAAACGGGACATGTGTTGCCACACGCGTTCAACGAATAAATTTGCCGACTTGCATGATTGCACAATTCAAATAATCGAAAAGTGCTCATGTCTACTTGAACCAGTCTGTCAAGTAACATAAAAACATCCCAAACACGTTACAGAATACCTGTGCAAGTCACAGATTGCGCAATTATACAGTATCGTCTGTGGTCGGCTTAAAATATCGGATAACTTAATGTGCATATGCCTAAAGATCATTTTCGACCGCCAAAACGCGTTTTATTGATTTTTTATTGGATCTACAAAAAGCTGGACCTACCTTCCTAAAAGTTTAATCATTTCCTAATTCCATCAGGGGATTTTTTAAATCTTTCAAATCGGTCGCTCCGTTTCCTCAAAACCTGAATTACCATTTTGCACTTTTTGCTTTGTATCTTCGAAACCACTGAACCGGCTTTTGTCAAAAACTGATCAGCACGTCTCCCACTCAATATGAATAAAGTGTTTGAGAGAATAAAATTTGATTGTATTTGCAAATCACTAAAATCGGTTCATACGTGCTTCTAAAATCGTCAACGTAAAATTGTATTCAAATTATCATAAGCAAAAAAATTTATTTTAGATTTTTTGGCAGTAATGAATATAAGGACAATTTTTTGCGGTAATAAAAATAAGGCCAATTAATTGAGGATTGTTACCTAGGAAGTAACAAAATTATACCCATTTTGTTACTCAAGTATATTAAAAATTCAAAGATGCTAAATTTGAATATTAAAAGATATTTTGAATGCCAAGAAATATGTTTTAAATTGGATGATTCACAAAGCACAAAAAATTTTGTAAAAGGAACTCATAACCAAAGAAGAAAAAGCCGCCTCAAGTATCATCCAAGATCACGTCAGAAAACTCCTCCGAGAATAAGTTTTGTATCTTAATTTTATCAAAGATTACAACCTATTTAGCAAATGGTTCAATATGTATACCTACTTATGACGAGTACACTCGTTATTACACAAAATTCTGCCACTTCTCCATGACTCGTATATTAATCAATCTCAGATTACTGGTTAAAGAGAAATTTAATTCTAAATTAATCTTTTTCTCATATTTTCTCTTATTTTAGGTCCTAATTCAAGCTTGTTTATAGGATATACAAAAGCATAAAATATTTCTGTAGAAATAAATCTGTGGGGAACAATTTAAACTCTTGGGTGGCGACAGGCACCTCTTCAGATACCATCGTTTTCGGAAAACTTTCCTTAACGATAGGCAGAGACTCCTTGGAAGTGTGTCGAGTGGTTCTGCCTCGTTTAAACCACGTATTGCGATTGTAGTCTTGTGTAATTTAAAATATTTCTTTAAAATTTATATAGAAACTCATTCTTATATTTAGATATTTTTTTAACTATAGAAATAAATATAACTATTTAAAATTTTAGAAATGCTGCACAAACTATATATCGCGAATACCTAATATTCGAGTATTTCACACATAAAATAGGTAATGGAAATTCTTATATATCCTAATTTCATGTTCTTGACTATTAATATATTAGCAAATTTTAATATATTAGTACTAAATTTTGTTGTGAATTTTGATGTCTTCAGAAAAAAACTACGAAGTGAGATTTGAGGTACCATCTCATATTACAAGAGATATGATCTAAGAGTTCTCTTTTGCAATATAACACAAAATCCTAAATATAGAGCACAAGATTTAAAGTATTAGGATCTCTAATGTTCATATCCAAATTCCAAACTCATTGCAATATAAGTAATTACAGCAAGTATTACTAAGTTTTACAAAACTCCCATTATCTTAAATTAATAGTACCGCATTAAAATTATAATCTACGATGCAAACTTGAATAGGTCCAAGTTAATCTATGTCTTAGAGAACAAGAAGGATGAAAATTATTTCTTAAAAATTTATTGCCGGAAATAAATTCAGTCTAGATAGATAATTAGGAACATTCTTGTGAAGTATTATTCAAGGAAAGTTAAGCTCTGTTACATAATAAGGGTTATTAATTTTAGTCCTGCTGAGAAGCATCTTATATTTAGTGACCATGGCCACATATTTTACAGGATTAGAAGATAAAAAATATAGAATATAATTATACGTACTAGAGTTAATGCATTGTAACTCAATAATTATTATGTGAGGTGATGCATAGGATTTTCTATTTAAATGTGTGGTCAGGTGGATTTTTACCTCTGCCATTGGATTATTTCAATTATGTTATAAGAACAGTATTAGGTGAAATTTATTATCAAATGCACAGAATTGTATATTACATTATATTTATTTTTTTGGTTTGATTTGGTAAAAATAACGTATATATGTATAATACAAATGAGTGAAAAAATTAATAGAGCAGGTACTCTACTCTTATGACAATTCACTTCAACACTTATAGAATTTGAGAAACAAAGTTATAAATAATGAGTCCATAGTATTTTATATCAGACATATTATAAATCTTATTATTTAAAATATTATATTTCTAAGACAAAATATTAAATTTATAATTAATATGGATGAAAGAATGCATCTCCTAAAGAAGTACTACTTTCAAGTATCTATTGTTTCTTTAATTGCATTTGTTAAGATTGTTATTATAGTTAAACTAGATCCTTGAAATTTATATTTAAATTAAATATTTCACAACATTCCTGAAATCCAATGGTTAATACTATACTTTATAATTAAATAATTGCTCCACCGCCAGAAGTTTGCAAATTCACTCTGAACCATTTTATATATGTAAGTATTCATATTAGGTATTGCAATTAAATAGTTTACGGGAGTTTCACATATTATGCATCATTTACAAAGTATTATAATACTATATTTATAATACTTATAAATATACCAGATGCTCTATTTGCTGATCTATTCTCAATATTTATTATTATTTTCGAGTTGGATATCAATATTTTGTTGGGAAACAATTATACTTATTTTTTTTAATAATGTGTTCATATTGTTTGCAGCAAGGTTATTTTCATCCAGATTTTCTAATAAAAGAAATGTACACTTAAGAAAAGTAATGTTACTTGGCTGTAGCATAAAAATGGCATGGCCAATAATCGTACGATAGTCATCAAGATAAAACTATCTATTATTTCTATTTATCTAAAAACTTTCTACTTATGAACAGATTTTAAGCCAGTAGAAAGTGTCACTTCATGAAAATATAAATATATATATATATATATATATATATATATATATATATATATATATTCATAAATAAATTAGTGGTGCATGGCATCGTGCCTTAATGCAAATCGCTGGAACTTCCCGTACAGCAATTTAAAAATTTGAAAAGCTCAGAAAAACCAGATTTTTTTGAGAATTTTCAACATTTTTGAAAACATTTAAGAAATTTAAATATTGAAAAAACTGATATTTTTTTAAAATTTTGAATTTTTTGAAAACTGTTCTTTTAATTAGCACGTCTCCTTATCGATATGTATCCAATGCTTTATGAATAATTCAAATCGGTTGAGCGGTGCTCCCAAAAACGTCGACATGCATACGAAAAATTATATCCATACAGACATACATACTACATACACCCAGACACACACATCCTTTTTTTCTAAGATATGCCAAAATGCTCAGAAACCTCTGAAACGTAAACACGTTCAAAAATTATCATTTTCGATTTTTGGGCAATTACTATAACTCACCCTACGGGAAGTTAAGAACACATTATTAAGCGGCTAAAACTGACTGATAACTCATCATGAAATTTGTTACTAAATCGCCAAAACCTTACTATTTTGTCGCTTTTTCTACCATTATTTTTCCATTTATTTTTCTGTCTCTTAAACTGATATAGATATCTCATTATTTTGTAGATAATATATACAACTTGAACAAAAACATTGCACAATGTTCCAAATAAAATCATCATCACCAATGTTTACTATTCAAACATAAATAATTTTTATGCTTAAATTACAATGTTCAATTAATGTTTCGAGGAAAAATATTGTGATAATTATTTATATTCTACTAAAACATTTAATGAATTGTTTTTTATGCATAAAAACCCAACATAATTATTCTGTCAAGTGGTGCGTGTGATGCATTTTAATCACACTCAATGTATTCACAAAAACCGATGCTCATCAACGGAATGGAAATTAAATCAGGAACGCAAAAAATATCCTACTCACTTTTTGCATAAGCATTTTATATTTCATATAAAACGAAAGCATTTTTAAGCAAATTCATTCTACGTGGAAATTCAGCATTAGGTAAATGTGTCTGAAATTACTTTTCGTTCATAATAAAAACCAATTACCGGTTTTTTGTATTACTCTATATCTTGAGAAACATCGTAAAAGACAGAGGATTTCGCAAACACAATTAGATTCGAAAGCAGTCCGAAGACGAGATGCATAATTAAGTAGTGCCTTGTCTTGTTGTATTTATCTGATTCTACTGAGAAATAAACAGAGTTCCAGATAAAGTACAATCTCAATTAATCTCGAAAAAGGATTTGATGACAACAAGAAATTTAGTAGCGTTTATCATTCTTAACTCGAAATCTTTTGACATCAGATAATAATGAGATTTAAATGACATTTTGCATGTTTACAAAACTTTTATGTACAAAAATATTTTTGAACTTATCAAAACTTCATTGTTTTTTGTTGAGGATATTGATTATTTAGCTGAATTTAGCAGGTAGATTTGGTGGCTCTATCATAGACCTTGCACTACATGGACTGTTAGTCGAGCGCAAAATAAGTGTAAAAAGATAGAAAAAGACTGTGACACCACTTAAAGAACGAGCGTTGCCGACAATCGTGAAACACTCCCGATTGATTAAATGCCATATGTCACGTGTTTAACCTAAAATTAAATTTATTAAATTGTTGTGAAGAAAAAAATCATTCTATGTAATGTAACACTGGTTCCAGGAACACTCCTGAACGGTTAAACGCCTTATAATTTTATAATATATAAACCGACTTCAACAAGTGGATTTGATTTTATGTACATGTATTCCACAAGGGCAATATTGTTAATATCAAAATTCTTACAAAATTATCAGTTCAGACAATTGCCATTATATTATTGAAATAAAACTATAACAAATAATATTCAAATTACATTATTAATTAATAATAATGATTAATATTATTATCATTTCATACAAAACCATCAATCTACACAATTGCCATTATATTATTAAAACTAGTGGAGCGCATGGCATCGCGCCTTATGGCAAATTGCTGGAACTTCTACGTACCATAATTAAACATTCGAGGAATGAAAAAATAATCAATAATTGTTTTGAAGATTTCAAATAGATTATTTATTATAAATACATACTGTAAAATTATAAGTGCGTTTTAAATTGGGTGATGAGCGTATTTTATAAACAACTTATGTGTACGTTTACAAGAGTCCATTTTTTTAAATTAAATTATTTTGATAATTTAGAAATTTTTTGATAGTTTAAAATTTTTTGGAATCTAAAAAAAACGTTTTTTTTAATATATTGAGAATTTGAAAACTTTTCAAAATAACCGTTTTTTTTTAATTTTCGAAAAAATCTCAAGTTTTTGTAAAAATTTTTTTTTTTAGTTATCGATATTTAGTTTTTTTTTTAAATGGAAACTGAGTTACCATTTTTGGCACTTTTTGCCCCGTATCTTCGGAACGGCTAGACCTGATTTTGCCAAAAACTAATCAGCAGCATTGTTCCTTAACAATACAAATCGAATGTTTTTTGAATTATTGAAATTGGTGTTCCCGAAATTTGTATCCGCACACACACACACGCACACACATACATCCATTTTTTTATTATTATAACTTGCCCTACGGGAAGTTGATAAAACATATCACATATGGCATTTGATCAATCAGGAGTGTTCCACGATTGTCGGCAACGCTCGTTCACTAAGTGACGTATATATTTTGACACTTTATAAAATGAAAAGCATATGAGGACTAGCAGTCGATGTAATGTAAGGTTTATAGGCTCTATAAATAGTTATTGGATCATAAAGATTTAGAGGCCAATTCATGTATAATATAGAAATGTTATGGGTCTATATTCGTATAAGTTGGTAGTAACAAACTGTCAACAAGCTTTGTATTTGCTGTGCGATTAGACTAGACTTTAGAGAATGTTTTACACATTAAAACTGACTTTACGTATGTGTTATAAAAGAAGCATCAGAAAGTTGAACCTATGATAAAATTGTTATTTTACAGTTATGCGTTTTGTAGGTTAGGTTTTATGTGTAAAACGCCTGAGCGCACAGCAAATGCATAATTCTTTGATAATTCGTTACTGCTAACTCATACGAATATAGGTCCGTAACATAACAGTACTAAAACATTTCTATTTAATCCGAGAATTCGACTATTAATAATGCTAAATTTTACGTAAACCAATTAAACGTATGCAACTACACGTCGTTATCAGATGTATCAATTCACAGCTCATTAGTTTTACAATTTGCTTGCAAAGTTGGGAAATGTTTAATTACTAAAATTGGCTTCAATATATAGTAAATTATTTTAAAATAGATAATCACAATATCTCGTTAAACAAAATTTTAAACATTTATACTGAACAATATAATAATGTGAGAAGTTCTTACGACAGGAGTTAAAACAGAAACAAACTATCAAACATGTACTAATTATTCAATAAATTACACATTACTGATTGTAGTTGTAGTACTATAATCAGAAAAATTTGCAAAAATTGTTATGATGGGCGGTGTGACTTTTTATTTGGTGGTATGTACATTTATGCATTTAGTTAGGAATATCGTACTAGAAATTGACACCTTTCCTGATTATGTAGACGTTTCAAAATAGTAACGGATGTTTGAAAAATTATGTTATTTTTCAATTAATTATGATTTGTAAATTAAAATTTCAAGATATATTGAAACAGTTCGAAGAAATCTTTCTTAGATTGTGCAATTTTTTTTTCAATCTTTTTTAGATTGATCAATATTTATTGATTATTAATTTTTTTACTCAAATATTTGATTCTGGTAAGGAAAATTTCCAGCAATTTTTCTTAAGGCACGATGCCATGCCTCACTAGTTTTGCTTTAATTTTGCTGTTTCCAGTGATCTACTAATAATCTAGTATAAACAGCAAAATTCTCTCGTAAGAATAAAAAATAAAAAGTTGTGTAGTACTTTAAAAACTTTTTTAAATGCCTCTATATAAAAGTTGTAAGTCAGTCTGCATCGAGCATTCGTGCGATACACATCGGTAAATAAATTTACATAATCTGATAAGAGCGAGTGAGTCAGTAAGTGAACAATGGAGTCTGGCCAGTACGGCCAGGAAAGTGACGACGATGACAGTGGTCATCATGATTTTGAGGATTGTGAATTGAATCCAGTTGATAACAGAATTACGTCAATAGAAGAGTTTGAATACGAAATGGATGACATTAGTGATTATGAAATAAATGATTTGGATAATAATATTAATGAAACAAAAGTTAGTGAAATTAATTTAGTTAAAAATTGTGAATATAAAAAAGTAATAAGAAAAGTATTAAAAAGGGAGTAATAGATTTTAGAAAGAAAAGAAGATTGTTAAGTAATAAAATATTTGATAAGAATCGCGAAAAGTTAAGTGTGATAAGGAAAAAAGGTGACATTAAAGTACAAGTTAACAAAACACGTTTAGAGAAAACTAATAATGATGGAATTAATGAAAACGATGTAAATATCGATTGGGCAAGTGAAGTAAATGAAGAAATGGATAGTAATTTAAATAAAAAAACCTATGAAGAGGAGTTTTTCTATTATGATGAAAGGAACGAAGGTCCATTTGTTATATATGCAGAATCAAAAGATAAAAATTTGGGTAGACTACATCCAATGGCGTTAGGAAGAATTTTACATACAAAAGTGTCAAGTGTTAGTAATAAGATAAGTAATGTTGCAGCTATAGGTATAAATAAAATAAAAATATGTTTTAATGATTGGAAGAGTGCTAATACAGTGGTAAAACAGAAATTACTGGACGAGTATAATATTAAAACTTATATTCCGAAGCATAAAACTACGAGAATAGGTATTATATTTAATGTAGACCCAGAGATTGAAGAAGATGAAATCATGAGTTGCATTAAAACGGATGTTGAAATTATTAAAGTGAAGTGTATTAAAAATAAAAAGGCATATAATAGCAGTTATAAAACACAAAGAGTGAAGATTTGGTTCAGGGGCAGTTATCTTCCAGAAAATGTATTTATTCATTCAGTAGCTTGCGAGGTTCAACCTTTTATTGAAAATGTTATACAGTGCCACAAATGCTGGAGGTTCGGCCATATTCGTCTTCAGTGCCAGGGCAGGCAAAGATGTAGAAAATGTTCGGATGAACATGATGTAAAAGAATGTGTGAGCCAAATAGAAATATGTGCTTTATGCCGAAATAATCATCAAGCGAATGATAGAAATTGTCAAACGTATTTATATAATAAAAAATTAAAGGAGTTGAAAGCATATCAGAATATTTCTATAAGTGAAGCTAAGCAAATATTGCGTAAGAGAACATATGCAGATATAGTACAGACCAAATTTTATAACAGAGATTATCAAAATGTATTTCCTTCATTAATTAAACAATCAGATAATCAATTAAACAGATTTAATAATAACAAGTTTGAAATGTTAAATCATATTAAAGAAAAAGAAGTAGAAATTAATGAAGAAAATATATTGAAAATTAGAAAACCTAAGCACACGACATTAAGAATTGAAGGAAGACAAAAAAGAATAAATGCAGAAGAATACAAGGAAAGGAGAAAGGAAGTAACGAAATACAATAGTGAAGAAAATAACCCAAATAAAAATGAAGATGAAAAAGAAAAAAAAAAGAAGATGAAGCAACAATTCAAAGAAATTTTTAACAAAATAAGGCTAAGATTAAGTTTTAAAACAGAGATAAACACACAGAATATATGGACAGCCCTGGAAGAAGAAATAGAATCATTGTGTACTGAAAAAGCAGTGATGGAAACTAATAAAATAGGCAATGTTATTGAAGATACAGGTACGGAATAATAGTTTAAAATATAATAAATTCAACAACAAAACAATTATGGCAAGTAGAGTTATTATGGAAAAAAATAAAACTAATATTTTAAATATGAAAAAATTTAAAAATAAAAATATTAAAATTATGCAATGGAATGCAAGATCTTTACCGTCAAATAGAGAAAGTTTAGAAAATTTTATTTATGAAGAAAACATTGATGTTATTTTGATATCTGAGACTTGGTTTAAAATAACTCAGGAATACAAGTTTAAAAATTTTATTATAATTAGAGAAGACAGATTAGATGGAAAAGGAGGAACTGCTATATTGATTAATAAAAATATGAAGTTTAAAGAATATAAAATTAATAGGGAATACATTAATATGGATTTATGTCAAATGTGTGCTGCAGAAATATTATTAGGAAGTAAGAAAATAGTATGTGTATCATTATATGTTTCACCAAAGGCTAATATTTCAGAAGGGCAATGGAATAGGTTACTGAATGGAATTAAAAAACCCTGTATAATTGGAGGAGATTTTAATGTCCATAGTCAAGCTTGGGGTTGTGACTATGAAGATACAAAAGGACGTAGACTACTGGAAGCGATAGAGGAGAACCAACTTTTTATATTAAACGATAATAATAAAGTAATTAGTAATAGAATATGTAAATCAATAGTTGATATTACTATCTGCTCTTCAGACATAGCACATAAAATAGTATGGGATATGTATAATGATGATCTAGGCTCAGATCATTATCCAATAATAATGGAATTAAATGAAAAAAAGATCTTTGATGAAACTACATCTAATAGAAAATGGAGGTGTAGTAAGGCTAATTGGGAGCAATATAGAAAAGAAATTGAAGAGAAAATTGAAACAATTAAGATTTCAAAAAAAGAAATAAATTATAACACTTTTGTGGATATTGTTAATGAAGCAGCAATGAAAAGTATCCCAAAAACTGAAGGAATAGGAAAAAAAAGGATAATAAAACAAATTTGGTGGGATGAAGAATGTAACACCTTAATTAAAAAAAGGAGAGAAGCAGAAAAAAAATATAGGAAAAATATGAACTTAGAAAACTATTTACAATGTAATCTTGTTAAAAATGAGGTAAGAGCAAAGTTAAAGCAAAAGAAAAAAGAAAGCTGGGATAACTACATTAAAACTCTGAACCCAAACACACCAACCAAGCAAATATATAGTATGATTAAAAGATTGAAAAATATTGGAGAAGATACTGAAAAAGAAAATAAAAGATGCGACAACAATTGGATAGATATGTTATTGAATAAAATAGCCCCAATGGGAGTAAAGGATAGTTGTATGAGATTGCAATACTTGAAAGATAAAAACTATATCAAAGAAGTCATGAAACCGTTTAATATATGGGAGATGGACGTCGCAATGAATAGGAGAAAAGACACTGCACCAGGAATAGATAATATTCATTACGTTATGTTATCTGAATTACCAAATATAGGTAAGGAAGTGCTATTAAGATTAATCAATAAGTACTGGTTGGATACACAAATAGTTAGAGACTGGAATAAATATAATATAATTCTCTTTAAAAAGACAAATGGAAATGCAGATAATACAGATAATTACAGACCTATATCACTAGCATCGTGTGTTGCTAAAACCAAAGATTTAATGATAAAAAGAAGATTGGAGTGGTTTGTAGAGAAAAATAAAATATTATCTAAAAGTCAATACGGATTCAGAAGAGGGCTGAGTACGAAGGATAATTTATGTAAATTAATGGTTGATATTAATTTGGCATTTTCAAGAAATAATTATGTGGTGGCACTCTTTTGCGATATTAAAGGGGCATATGATAATGTCGTTCCAAGTATAATGTTCCAAGAATTAATTAAAATAGGATTACCATTCCGATTGGTGTCAGCCTTAACATTTAATATATATGAAAGGAATATAATAGTGAAGAAAGATAACAAAATAATTGGTGAAAGAGTAGTGAATAAAGGACTACCACAAGGAGGTATACTTAGCCCATTATTGTATGCTATATATGTAAGAGATATAGATAATATTTGGGTAAGAGGTACTAATATTATACAATATGCCGATGACATACTCATTTATGTAGAACAAAGGGATTTAAATCTAGCGTTTAATATTATGAAGGAAAATATTAAAAAACTTCATGGATGGTTGAGGGATAAAGGCTTGGAACTTTCGGATGAGAAAAGCTCGATAGGGGTATTCACAAGACATAGGTTGAATGATTTACCAACTCATATTAGTACGGAAGAGCATTCAATAGCGGTTAAAAATAGTAATAAATTTTTAGGAGTCAAGTTGGATCAAAAATTGAAATTTAAAGAATGTATACAAGATATTAAAAAGAAAATAGAAAAAAGGATAAACCTATTAAGAGTGGTGAACAAAACATGGTGGGGTGCTCATCCACAAACGAGTTTAGACCTATATAAAACTTTGATTAGACCAATTTTAGATTATGGTAGCATTGCTTATCACAGTAGTCCACATGTAAAGGTGTTGGATAAAGTACAATATAGATGTATCAGAATATGTATTGGCGCAATGAAATCCACGCCAATAAATGCAATGTTAGTTGAAAGTGGAGAATTACCTCTAAAACTAAGATGGAAATATTTAATCCATAAATATATTTATAAGAAGATATTAAGAAGAGAGCCAAATATTATTAGTGGATTAGAAGAATTGGAAAAATTAATGGAGAATAATAAATTTTGGGATAATAAGCAAAATATTATGGTAGACAGTTTGAATTTCATGAAGAAAACTAATGTCTATAAGATATATGAAAACAACGTTAATCTTAAAAAATTATGGTTTGATGAAGGTAAACAATTTTTTGTCAATATTAATAATGAAGAGACAAATATTATAAACAGTAGAGGATATGAGGAAATCTACACAGATGGCTCTAAAGTAAATAATGAAGTAGGGTGTGCCATGATCCATGAGAAGAAAGAATTTCAAAAATTGATAAAACTACCAGATTTTGTTTCAGTATATACTGCGGAATTAGTAGCTATAGGAGAAGCGGTAAAATATATTAAAAACTTGAACATAAGAAGAGCAATTGTATATACCGATTGTAAAAGTTGTGTAGAAAAATTAATAAGCATAAACAAAAAAAATCTTTTTGAGGAAGCAATTTATACAGAAATTCGAAGCGAGTTAGAAAATATAAAATTGATAGGAAATGAGATAAAAATTACGTGGATCAGAGGACATAATGGAATAGAGGGAAATGAAAATGTGGATAAATTAGCAAAAATAGCAACGAAACAAGGAGAAAAAATGGACATTATGCTGAAAAGTGATGTCGAAAACATAAGTAAAAGAAATGTGGAAGAGGAATGGCAAAAAATTTGGGATGACACGGTAAAGGGAAAAACATATAAGACTATAGAGAATAAAATTAGAAAAAAAACTTGGTTTAAAAGTCTTAAAAATGAAGATAGAAAATTTGTAACTACGTTAAGTAGAATCAGATTAAACCATGGCAATTTTCCAAGTCACTTATATAAAATTGGTATTAGGTCTTCAGCTATCTGTGAATGTGGAGAAGAAGACGGAAATATAGAACATATTATTATGAAATGTAGCAGGTATATAAAACAACGAGAAGAAATGCTGGACAAATATTATGACGACAAAAGTATAATAAAACCAATTGCATGGATTTGCATAATAAGAAATGAAAGAAATTATAAAATATTATATGAATTTATTGTAAAATCTAAATTAGTTATATAATTTAATTTAGTAATAAGATGTTATGTATTTATCCTTAATGTATATTCATTATGTTTGTATATGACCAAATGTTATATAACGAAGTCAAATAAAAAAAAAAAAAAAAAAAAAAAAAAAAAAAAAGTTGTAAGTACATAAATTAGATCTTTATGAACATTAAACTATCGATATACCTATGTTTATACTTTGGATCATGAATATTCAAACTCAAAGTGATTTAATTTTTTTTTAATTGAAATATGAAACTTTACATCCCACTCGCCTCGATCCCGATCCTCGTCCGTTTAATATCTTCGAGGACCTAATATACCTTATTTAGCAAACTTGTAGCTTATTTACTTTAATATCGCCAAACTTATATATCCCTTGTTTCATGAAACAAGTTTAATTATTTCCAGTACATGTTCTTAAGGATACCATAAAGCGCCACAAGGCCTAACGAGCCGGAAGGATTAATATTTACTTAAAATATGTAAATGGTTGGACCCAAGACTAAACTTTATATTTGAAATTTGCCGCCTTAAGCACTTTCTTAAGCCCTATAGACTATAATTACATAACCATCCTCTGATGTTCAGATATAACAAAACTTTTTGTAAAACTATATTTAATAATTTTAAGTCTATATAGTGTGATTTTTGTATCTTATAGTTAGAAAACTTGAATTTACTTGATCAAACTAGTGGGGCGCATGGCATCGTGCCTTAAGGCAAATTGCAGGAAATTTCCATAGCGTAATTAAACATTCGAGTAATAAAAATAATCAATAATTGATCCGAATAATTTCAAGTAGATTATTCATTACATACTGTAAACTATTTGTATTTTATAAACAACTTATGTGTACGTTTCACCATTTTTTTTTAATTTGATTTTTTTGATAATTTAGAATTTTTTTCAAAGATTTGCAAGTTTTTTTAGAAGTTTGAATTTTTTTGGAATTTGAAATAAACGTTTCTTCTGAGAATTTGGAAATTTCTGAAAATATTCGATTTATGAAATTATTCTCATATTTCTGAAATATTCTCAAATTTTTGTAATAAATCATTTTTTTTAAATTTTTCAAAATTTAGTTTTTTCGAAAATGATGAAAAATTTCAAAAATTTGAGTTTTTTGAAACTTCGAATTTTTTTGAAAATTTTGATTTTTTTTTTTGAAAATTTTCAAAATTATTGAATTTTCTGTAAATGCATTTTTTGCACACCGTCTACTCAAGCAATATGTTTTTTGAATTAATCTAATGAGATGATCCTTTCGCTCTAAAACTGCATAAACTTTTTTACATCCTTTGCGCTCCATACCTCCAAAATTGCCATTTGCAAAAACGCCTCGCGATCGAGTGCGAACCGAATGTTTTTTCAATTTTATAAATCGGTTATTCCATACTATTGAAAATGTCGAGGACATTTTTTAAACCATATAAATGAACTTCAAAATTAAAAATCTTGGTACGGAACCCAGAAAAATTGCACGAAATGTGAACACATTACTAAAATCTCTATAAAATATTTGATAATTTAATGTACATATGTCTAATAAACATTTTTGACCGCCAAATGACACTTTTTTAACTTATTTTTATTGAGAGCCCATAATCGCTGGACCTGCCCTCTCAAAAATTTTACCAGTTGTTCATTTCGTCAATACAAGAAAAATGTTTTGTGAATTATTAAAATCGAACGTCCCGTTCTCTTAAAAAATAATTTACCGTTTTTGGTAGTTTTTGCCCCATATCTTGGGAACGACTAGACCTGCTTTCGCCAAGAACTAATCAGCATGTCTCCTTATCAATACGAATCGAATGTTTTTTGAAATATTCAAATCGGTTGATCGGTGTTCCCGAAATCGTCAACAAAAATTTGCATCCGCACACACACATATACACGCACACATACACATACATCTATTTTTTCTAAGGTATGCCAAAATATTCAGAAACCTTTGAAACGTAAAGATATATAAAAATTTTCATTTTCGATTTTTTTGCGATTAGTATAACTTGCCCTACGGGAAGTTAAAAATAGTAGGTACTAATCAAAATATTTACAACAAAACTCCTACTGCAAAAACTTGACTGCACGTGTTTTTTTTCGTCTTTGGCTTGAAAATATTGAAAAATATTTTATAAATCCAAAAACAATCCATCAAATACTGAATAATTTGAATGACATTACATAATCGATGTAGGATAAATTTGTCAAACGATTTATCACACACAATCATTTCAAGATACAGATGATATTCCACACATACGTGATTTTTCCAATTTTGGTCTCAAACGCTTGTTTGATTCTTGAAAGGATGTCCTAAAAATCTAGAAAATTTGAAACTATCAATTTGCTTTTTCTATCAAAATCTCTTTCACGAAGTTAAGAAGTCAAAATTTACAGCACACACGATTATTAGATTTAGGTCAGACAAAGCTAAATGGAACACATTTAAAAAGAAACTTGTAGCAAATAACTACTGAGGATAAAATTAACTTTATATAGAGAATACAACAGATGATTGATGACTCAAGATCGTATAGAAAACCCAGGAAACTAAAGGATAAAGTAAGAAACACAAAGAGAATTATAAATGTGGTTCCTGACATGATGAATTACCCTAGGAAAATATCTCCAAAGTGTGGAACAATAATATTTAAACTGCATTCCATGTACTAAGTTAAGCTCGAAGTAGTTGAATAGTTAGTTAATTGTATCATTTTAATGTTAATTCAAAAACTCAACTCAACTAGTAGACAAATTAACATTTGTTTAACGCATTTGCATGTGCTTTGTGTGTTTTGGTACTTAAGATACATAGGAACTCTTCCGGCTTGTCGGAAACTGAGTTGCTCGAACAAGTTGACAAGATGAACAGACAGACTTAATTCTGAATAATTATAAAATGAGGTAAGAATTACAACTATATAAAGTTTATAATTAACTCATTCATGTTATTTCAGATATATGATTTTCATGTACTTTTATCCCGAATGATAACACTGGTCCACAAAAAAAGTTATCTGTATTGGGTGTCTGTATTTTTATAGCATAGGTAACAATCTCTAGTTCAAGAAGATTTTAAAAACACTTTTATGAAATGCATAATATCAAATAGTAAATAATTATTGAAACAAATTCAAATATAATACAGAGTAAACAAGTTGAAAAAAAATTTGTACATATCGTAATTTAACCCATCCCACTCGGATGCCGCAAAATTCATATAAATCTCGTAATTGTCGAGTGGAAAAGGTTAATATTTAAGTTATGTATTATGAATTTCAGTGACTTTTACTAGAGTGAATCTTAGAAGACATTAGTACATAAGATGAATTTTAAAAATAATTAAATCTATGGATAAGTAGAATATTTAATTAGCACTGAAAGATAGTTTGTAAAAAGATCTTAAAAACTTTAAAGAATTAGGTTAAGAATTTAGGGACTATCTATAACCTAAAAAGTCTAAATTAAAATAAAATAGTAATGATAAAATATTTTGTGGCGAAAAATGATATGTTAAATCAATTCAGTTGCAATCAAATCCGTGTTCAGGATAAGTTTTGTGTTTTCTTTTAAATACTGATATTTCAGGAACCTTTAAACTTTCTATGCCCTTCTATTGGGATTATTTGAACGGTGAGGATACCAAGTTGGTATCTATAGTTGTTATTACCATTTATACAGTCTATACTCAAATTTTGGTTTTGGTTTGATATATTAACTTCCCTTTGGGAAAGTTATTGTAATCGAAATCGAAATTGAAAATTTTAGCATTATTTCGCGTTTTGAATGTTTCTGAACATTTTGGCATACCTTAAAGAAAATGAATACGTCTATGTATGTATGGATACAATTTTTCGTTCACGGTTTCGGGAGTATCGATCAACCGATTTAAATGGTTCAAAAAACATTCGATTCCTATTGAAAGATATGTGCTGATTAGTTTTTGGCAAGAATGGGTTCATCCGCTTTGAAGTTACGGAGCAAAAGGTGCAAAAAGTGGCTGTTTTTGAGCAAAATAAGCATCCAATTTGAATGATTCAAAAAACTTCCTACTTGTGTTCATGAAACGATTGTTTTTGGGAAAAGTAAGAAAAATTGTTTCAACAATTCAAAAAAAATTTTTTTTGAGTATCAAAAATAATTCGGATTTTCAAAATTTTAATTCGGGACGGGAAGTTCCAGCAATTTGCTTCAAAGCGCAATTTCATACACAATTAGTATTTTCCTTGAAATAATATGGGTATTGTAGTAAAATTTGTATTATAATTCTAAAATTGTCGATTTCAGTTTATCAATATTGGGAATGAAAAACTTTGATTGAATATAATAACATGAAAAGAACTAAATTTAATTGAATTTACAAAATCCGTAGTCAAAATTATATAAAAATTTCATCCAGAAATTATCATACTTTTATATATAGACAGTGCTGGATTTACAGTAGGGGCAATCGGGGCTACTGCCCAGAGCGGCAAATTTTGGGGGGCGGCAAAATTTGGACAGTGAGAAAAAAATTCTATACAATATAATCAACTTTTTTTAACAACATTTTTTATTTCAAGAAATATAATTAACAAAACATAATACGATTTCAATGCAGAATTTGGGTTGAAATAAATGATATCTAAAATTTATTAATTTGCCTTGCCTCCCTCTCCGAACGTAAATTATCAAATTGGTTAATATGTTATCCATTTTGGCAATTTGGCTAATATAGAGATCCGTTAACAAGCCGAAAGTTCAAGAAAAATATGTTCTTCAGTTCTCGAGCCCTCTTAAAATGACGTATTTGTGCACTTCCAAGCTTATAGCGTCAAAAAAAAAAATTTAAACTAGTGACTCATGGCATTGTGCCTTGAGACAAATTACTGAAACATCCCGTACTGAAAATTACATTTTATAAAAAGCTTTAAATTTTATTGAAAAATAAAAAAATACTTCTAAAACACATTTTTTGTGTTTTGAAATTTTTCGAAAATTATGAACTTTTTGCAAAGCAATCGCGCTGCGTAGCTGTTTCAGAGAAGAAATATCGAAACTCAATTACCATTTTTCGTAATTGCC
Source organism: Ctenocephalides felis (assembly GCF_003426905.1). Classification (NCBI taxonomy): domain Eukaryota; kingdom Metazoa; phylum Arthropoda; class Insecta; order Siphonaptera; family Pulicidae; genus Ctenocephalides; species Ctenocephalides felis. The sequence continues at coordinate 16,531,836 of NW_020539726.1, forward strand.
TGTACCAAAAGCTAATCAGCACGTCTCCCCATCAATACAAATCTAATATTTTTTAATTATTCAAGTCGATTTTGAGAACACGGATCAACCGATTTATGATTCAATTCCTATGGATAAGGAGACGTGCTGATTAGTTATTGGTCAAGGCAGGTCCAACTGTTTTGAAGATACGGGCCAAAATCCAAAAATGATAATTTAGTTTTTGAGAAAAAAACGTCCAATAACAGTCAAAAAAATTTACAGAATAACTGCTTAAATTTGTGGAGGGCAGGTTTAGCGGTTTCGATGATCCAATAAAGAAAGAAACATTTGGCGGACAAAAGTGATCATAAGACATATGCACATTAAATTATCAGATATTTTAAAGATATTATAATAATAAGTATAAATGTTGTTTACATTTATATAAGTTCTGTAACATTGTTTATCCGTTAGACTGCGACGCGGCGCTTCGCGCTTCTATATTTTGTCCCTCGCAGCTGAAGCACCGCGATTGCTTTAAAAAAAAAGTTCGAAAGCTCGTAAAATTTCAGGGATGGGGCGGCATTTTTGTCAGTGCCCCGGGGCGCCAAATTTCTAAATCCGGACCTGTATATAGACATATACATATACATATATATATATATATATACATATACATATATATATATATATATACATATATATTATATATACATAATTAGGCCTATCCGGGGGTGCAAGTAAGAGCCACGCTAATTAATATAAGGTTCAACTGTTTACCACCCTACAAAATTTTCTATACCTTGATGTATTTATATATATATATATATATATATATATATATATATATTAGGGTGGGCCGAATCATTATAGAAGTAAAATTAAGCGATATGTGCACCTTTTCATATGAAATATATGTGTTATTTAAATGAATTTTGACTTCAAAACCATATATCGCAAATAACTCTTTAGCCAGCGAAATTTTCAATAAAATACTGTTTTTAATAAGTTAATATATTAATTTAGGCATGTGAATAATTCAAATTGTGAGTTATATTTTGATTGATAGTTTGTACGGGGGTTTTTAAATCGGGTTTAGTTTGTTGTTATTTATTTCCATCAGAGTGCGCTAGTATTTTTTATAATAATTCTCGAAGTTTCGAAAAGGATATATTAATGTGAAAAATCGCCATACATCTTCATTCAGTTCTCCAGTTAGACGTGAAGTATCAATGGCGAATTCTTATTTAAATTCCGGCGCAAGTGCCAGTAATTTGAATCATATGCGCTCGCATGATCAAATTACATTTGGGGAAGCAAAAGAATTTACTGGAGTAAATCTTCCGACAAGTATGGAAATTATCAGGTATTATTTTTATTTGGCCGAAATATCAAAAAACAAAATAAAATGTTTTCATATAAAACATTTACTCCAAATGTGGTAACGAAATTGATTCAGACGTGGGAAAAAATTGATATTCCAATTATGGAGAAACGAAGTATCGCTAGAAAATTGAACCGATTGATTGATAAATATAAAAGTACAAATAAAAGCAAGTCTACCCAAGCATCATTTCAGGAGTTTGTAGAATCCACGAAAGAATTATTTTATATTGGAAAATGCAAATGTGATTTGCGAAGATTACTGTGTTCCTGTGGACTGATCCCAGAACATTTACAAGCGTTTATGATGGATCAACATAATGAGAGGAAATCTACGATACCAGAATATATTATAAAAATTGAAGATGAAGTATCAGAATCTACAATAACTAGCAATATTACTCCAGGTGAGACATATACTCCAGATGTTGATTTTGATTCTAAAAGCAGTTCGGAAAGTTCACAAAATACCTCTCATATAAAACGTGGTCCATATAGTCGAAGATATAAGGCTCCAAGCTATGCCTTAATGTGCGACAGATTTGCAATTTCTGATAGAGTTGGTTCTGGCGTGGTGACGGCAATCCTGCGTGACCTGGGCATAACGGATGATTGGGGCAATCCTGTCATTATGGATAAAAATAAAAGCGTTCGTGAGAGGCAGAAAAATAGGCAAGCTCTACACAAACGATATGATTCTTCTGAATTAATAGCATTTTCATTCGACGGCCGAAAAAATGATTCTATTACCATGGAAAAATCGATAAGAAGTTTCACCCACGAATGATTAAAGAAGCGCATTTAGTTATTTTAAAGGAACCGAATGGCCAATTGTTGGGTTACACAAAATTGGAAAATGAAGATTCGGAAAGTAAAGTAATCAAATTGAACGAGTTTTTCGCCGATAAAGGAATAGCTCTCGATTCTTTGATAGGCATATGTTGCGATGGTGAACCAGCAAATACAGGCGTAAAAAATGGTATTTTACGTCGATTTGAAATTCAGTTAAACAGGCCACTGCATTGGTTTGTGTGTCTTCTCCACTTTAACGAACTTCCACTTCGCCATTTATTTAACTATTTGGAAAAATCATTGACCACTGGACCACGAACAAAAACTGGAATATTAAGCAAACAAATTGAAACATGCGAAAATATACCGGTGAGTTATAACATATTTACTATTTTTTAATACCCTATGTTCAAATTCAATATAATTTATTTTTTCCTATATACTTCCAGCCGGTAAAAGACTTTGAAACAATCCCACTTGAAAATTTGGCTGATATAAGTCCTGCTGAATCGACAACTGACTCAAGTTATTTAATAAAAATAGCTAAAGCAGTTGCTTCTGGAGAAGTATCGACAGGCTTAGCTAACATGAAACCAGGGCCAATAGCACATTCCCGTTGGCTCACGAAGGCTAGTAGGTTACTTCGGTTATATGTAACTACTAATAAGCCATCCAAAAATTTGAAAATTCTGGCAAACTACGTAATGAAAGTATATATTCCAATGTACTTTAACATTAAATATTACAACTCTGTGGTGTATGGTAGTATATTATTTTATAAATTTATTAGCTGGACGCAATATTTAGACTCGAATTTAAGACAAATTGTGAACAATGTTGCTAAAGAAAACGCATACTATGCTCACTCGGAAAATATTTTATTGGCAATGTTGTTTGATAATAAAAAGGAAATACGAGATTCAGCTATAAGAAAATCTTATATTACCGTAATAATGTGGAAGACCTGACGCAATTGAGAGATTACAAAACACCCGAAATAAATTTCGAATGCACCGACTATACTAATATGATAGATATGGATGATTATTCAAATATATCCGAACCAGCCTTTACGCTAAATATTCCTCATGAACATCTAGTACAATATCTACAAAGCAATGAGTGTCCATGGAGTGACCCTAAAATTCCGGTCCACATTCAGGGAACTGAGAGACATGTTCAATTACTGGCTAATGTATCGAAACGCGTATTAGAGCAAAATCGCGAAGGTGTTATGACAGCGACACTACTATCTCGTGAAAAGCATCCTCGACTGGAAAGCAAGCAAGATTTCAGATATTAATTAATTTAAATTGTATTAGCTAAATGTAAGAAATTTTATTTTAAATAAAAATGTAACTTAAAGAAATAAAATGTTTTATTTAAACCATGTCATGTAAATAAATAATAGAATAAATATATGTCATTCCTAAAAACCCAAAAACAATATTTTTCTACAAAAGTAGTTTGACCTGTTTCGATGCAAGATTCTAGGTTAGGCTTACTCGCAAATGTCCCCTAAAAGTTTACTTGATGTAGTCTGATGTACCCATAAGTTATTGATTTCAAAAAGCCGGAATATGTTTTTAACCTGTTTCGATGCAAGATTCTAGGTTAGGCTTACTCGCAAATGTCCCCTAAAAGTTTACTTGATGTAGTCTGATGTACCCATAAGTTACTGATTTCAAAAAGCCGGAATATGTTTTTAACCTGTTTCGATGCAAGATTCTAGGTTAGGCTTACTCGCAAATGTCCCCTAAAAGTTTACTTGATGTAGTCTGATGTACCCATAAGTTACTGATTTCAAAAAGCCGGAATATGTTTTTAACCTGTTTCGATGCAAGATTCTAGGTTAGGCTTACTCGCAAATGTCCCCTAAAAGTTTACTTGATGTAGTCTGATGTACCCATAAGTTACTGATTTCAAAAAGCCGGAATATGTTTTAACCTGTTTCGATGCAAGATTCTAGGTTAGGCTTACTCGCAAATGTCCCCTAAAAGTTTACTTGATGTAGTCTGATGTACCCATAAGTTACTGATTTCAAAAAGCCGGAATATGTTTTTAACCTGTTTCGATGCAAGATTCTAGGTTAGGCTTACTCGCAAATGTCCCCTAAAAGTTTACTTGATGTAGTCTGATGTACCCATAAGTTACTGATTTCAAAAAGCCGGAATATGTTTTTAACCTGTTTCGATGCAAGATTCTAGGTTAGGCTTACTCGCAAATGTCCCCTAAAAGTTTACTTGATGTAGTCTGATGTACCCATAAGTTACTGATTTCAAAAAGCCGGAATATGTTTTTAACCTGTTTCGATGCAAGATTCTAGGTTAGGCTTACTCGCAAATGTCCCCTAAAAGTTTACTTGATGTAGTCTGATGTACCCATAAGTTACTGATTTCAAAAAGCCGGAATATGTTTTTAACCTGTTTCGATGCAAGATTCTAGGTTAGGCTTACTCGCAAATGTCCCCTAAAAGTTTACTTGATGTAGTCTGATGTACCCATAAGTTACTGATTTCAAAAAGCCGGAATATGTTTTTAACCTGTTTCGATGCAAGATTCTAGGTTAGGCTTACTCGCAAATGTCCCCTAAAAGTTTACTTGATGTAGTCTGATGTACCCATAAGTTACTGATTTCAAAAAGCCGGAAAATGTTTTTAACCTGTTTCGATGCATGATTCTAGGTTAGGCTTACTCGCAAATGTCCCCTAAAAGTTTACTAGATGTAGTTTGAAATTATATATAAATACTGAATATTTTGTAAAAAGGAAATAAATATACTGAATATTTTATTATAAAAGAATCGAAATATTTATAGGTTGGAAGTTACTAATTATTTAGAGTATATTACAAAAATTAAATAAAAATAGCAACTTGCACGTATTTTGCACATTGCCAACTTACACGTATTCTGCAAATTGACAACTTGCACGCATTCTGCAAATTGACAACTTGCACGTATTTTACACATTGACAATTCGCACGCATTTTGCATTATAGATAACTTATACGTACTTTGCTTATTAGCAACTTGTACGCATTTCCAAGAAATTAAGCAAAAAACATTCTCCCTATTTAGAATTTAATGAATTATATCATATATTTATATTAAAAAATTATGAAAAGTTTCTCTTAAAAACATATATTTTGTAAACTTACAAAATATTTATAACTATTCTCTTGACATTATGGTTATTGAAAGAAATAATGAATATTTCTAGTATTGGAATTTGTCGATAAGTTTTGATTTACGTGCTGACTCACGCACGTTGTACAAAATAGCTAGGTAGATACCGAAGAAGTGTCACATGTACAGCATGTACAAGTTTTTGACTGTCAAGCCTACTGATTGTGGCATGGTGCAATGCGACGGCTTAAGGCTTATGCTCTAATAGCGTGGGGTGACGTCAAGCCACATGACGAATCCCCAAGCCAAGGGCTGAGTCTCAACGGATCGCAGCGTGGGTAACTGCTCTGCCGAGTACAACACCCCGCCAGGTACCTAAGTCGTTTACAAACGATTCCGAGTCTCTACATCGAACTAGTAACCCATGATCGACCGCTATAGGCAAGACAGATATAACGGACGGATATCGCCCTGTCCAGCGCCTCATTCGGCTAAAAAATGGCTCGTGCGATAAACGGCGTGTGCCGAATACCTAAAATCACATTGTATTGAGCCTTTCGACTCACGAGACTCCTAGAGATATCGTTGCTTACTTTGTCTAGAAAGGATACGGCCTTAGAGGCGTTCAGGCATAATCCACGGATGGTAGCTTCGCACCACGGCCGCTCGACCGAGTGCGTGAACCAAATGTCGAACCTGCGGTTCCTCTCGTACTGAGCAGGATTACTATCGCAACGACGATTCATCAGTAGGGTAAAACTAACCTGTCTCACGACGGTCTAAACCCAGCTCACGTTCCCTATTTGTGGGTGAACAATCCAACGCTTGGCGAATTCTGCTTCGCAATGATAGGAAGAGCCGACATCGAAGGATCAAAAAGCAACGTCGCTATGAACGCTTGGCTGCCACAAGCCAGTTATCCCTGTGGTAACTTTTCTGACACCTCTTGCTGAAAACTCTTCAAGCCAAAAGGATCGATAGGCCATGCTTTCGCAGTCCCTGTGCACACTGAACAACGGGATCAAGCCAGCATTTGCCCTTTTGCTCTACGCGAGGTTTCTGTCCTCGCTGAGCTGGCCTTAGGACACCTGCGTTATTATTTGACAGATGTACCGCCCCAGTCAAACTCCCGCCTAGCAGTTTCCTCGAATCGGATCACGCTAGAGTATTGTTGGCGATCGGCGCAATGGCTCACACCACTCTTATGCGCTTGGCTCTAGAAAACCGTGACAGTCGGAACGCAAGTTTTCGACGCACGCTTTCCGCCCAATCGAGTAAGTAAAGAAACGATGAAAGTAGTGGTATTTCACCGACGATATTACTATCTCCCACTTATGCTACACCTTTCATGTCTCCTTACAATGCCAGACTAGAGTCAAGCTCAACAGGTCTTCTTTCCCCGCTATATTTTTCCAAGCCCGTCCTTGGCAGTGGTTTCGCTAGAAAGTAGATAGGGACAGTGGGAATCTCGTTATCCATCATGCGCGTCACTAGTTAGATGACGAGGCA
>NW_020539726.1:16539606-16564370 GCF_003426905.1 Ctenocephalides felis
GTGCCTCCCGACGTAGGAGACTTCCTCCTATGTTCAAGAGTTTGCGCAAGCATACCATGCATGTCAACTAAGAAATGTTCACACATAACCTAATAAGCATATTTCAGATATTTTTTCTATTAATTACTGCATCATAAGTGATTGCGAAGAGTTCAGAGGCCTAATTGAAATACTTTCAAAAGTTGATTTAAATTATGTATTTGCTACAAAGTGAAACAAACGGAACATGTGCTGCCACACGCGTTTAATGAATAAACTTGCCGGTTTGCATGATTGCACAATTAAAATAATAGAACAGTACTCATATCTACTTGTCCCACACACGTTACATCCCAAAAAATATCCCACACACGTTATAGATGTGCAACTCACAGGTTGCGCAATTATACAGTATTGTTTGCGGCCGGCTTAAAATATCGGATAATTTAATGTGCATATGCCTAAAAATTGTTTTTGACTGCCAAAGCGTATTTTATTGATTTTTTATTAGATCTACGAAAAGCTAGACCTACCTTCCCAAAAATTTAATCAATTATTCATTCCGTCAGTAGGGGATTTTTTTCACATTTCAACTCTGTTTTCTCAAAATCTAAATTGCCATTTTTTGCACTTTTTGCCCGTATCTAAATAACCGCTGTACCCGTCTTGGCCAAAAACTAATTACAACGTCTCCCAGTCAACAGAAATAGGATATCTTAGAAAATAGATTCAAATCGATTTATTAACGTTATCATCAACGTAGTAACAAAATTAACATACATACTACATACACACACATCCAACCTCAACACATGCCAAAATGCCAGAATGTTCAGAAGCTTTCGAAACGTGAAAATATGAAAAAAAATCCATTTTAGAGTTTATTGCGGTAATAAAAAAAAACAACTAGTTGGTTTGGTATTTAGCCTTGAGGCAAGTTACATGAACTTCCCGATATATGTAAATAATCGACTCAATCAATAAAAAATAAATTAATTTATGAGTGATTAAAAGTATTCGAGTGGATTTATTACACATAATTGAAAACCAACAAACACGTTAATTGAGTAGTTTTTCTAAAAGCAAATTTTCAAAAATCAATATTTTTTTAATTGAACCAGCTTCCGTAGGACTTTAATGATTTATTACGTTTATTAAGACCAAGTTTATTAAGACCTCTATCGTTATACCAAGTGAATCGTCTAAGTTTAATTTTAACAAACGTCAAAAAACTACTCATCACAAACTTTGATGAACTTTTAAAATAAACTACTTGTCGTAAGGCCGTAATAATTCAGTAAGTTCTATAAGACCATGGTATATATCGCCAAAAAAAGTTCCATAAACATCGTCTTAACTTTTTTTTTCAACAGTTAATTACAAGAAAACGGCTCGGTAGATTTTCACCTAAACCTAATCAGTATCATTCTCAACTAATACCTTGCGAACAGTTTTTGATTTTTGAAAATCGATTCGGTAGAATGAGCTTAAATGTGGACGAAAAGTTTAACACTTTTTCCAAATTTCAAAGAAACGGCTCGGCCGATCGTCGCACAAAAGTGACGAGCGATAGTCCTCATTGAGACAATCAAGGTTTTTAAATTTCTGAAATCGGTTCAGGCGTTTTTTGAGCAATCGTCGATGAAAGGTCTAATTTTGACAAATGCCAAAAGAACGATACTAACTTGACGAATTTTTAAAGCTAACCAATTGTCGTAGGGCCGTAATATTTTAGTATGATCTAGAAGACTATGGTATCTACCGTCAAAAAATATCATCAAAATCGTCGAAAAAATTTTTTTTAACACTTTATTACAAGAAAACGCGGCCCGGCCGATCTCTACCAACAACTCATCAGCACGATTCCCAATCAATATCTTTCGAACGGTTTTTGAATTTTCAAGATCGATTCACAACTGCGGGCTAAAACGTGGACGAAAATTTTTTCACTTTTCTGCTATTTACAAAGAAACGGCTTGGCTGATCGTCGCGCAAAATTGATAAAACGCTAGTCTCATCGAGATACAGCGAATGGCTTTTAAATTTTAAAATCGGTCCAGTCATTTTTGAGAAAACGTCGATTTACGGCAAAAAATCTGTTCACATACACACACACACACACACATACTTTTTCCAAAGTTGGTCTCATTCGATTCAGAATGGCTTGAAACGTCGAGAAAACAAATTAGCGAATCGGATTTTTCTTATGAAAACATAAACTTCTCCTTCGGGAAGTTAATAAGGCCAATTAATTGTGGATTTTTACTTATGAGGTAACAAAATGATCTTTAGCTTCCTGAAGAAGTTAATGATTTCAGAAAAAAATCCGATACGCTAATTTTATGTTTTCCACGTTACAAGTTACAAGCCATTCTGAATCGGAAAGGCCGTAAAATTTTACTGTCTAGTTACTTTTGAAATGTGATAAGTCAAACATTATTAATTCATAAAAATTTTATATTATTAAACTACAATATTAGGACCTAAAAACACGTGTATGTGTAATTACAGAAAATTTAAATTGTAGTGTAATTTTCAAAATAAATTGTTATGACTTTTATCTAAATATCTTGATCTCAATTTCGGTTGATCAAGTCAATTATTACCCATTTGAGCAAATTTTAGCGGGAAGTTTGAGCAAATTGCCTTAAACCTAAATCCGACTCTCAACTAGTTTTTTTTTAATAACAAGCTACCAAATCAAACGTATTAAAAATTCAAAGATGCGAAATTAAATCATTAAAAGAAATTTGGAATGTTTCAAAATGTTCCAAATAGTTTGATTCACAAACATAAAATAAACTTTATAAAAGGAACTCACAATCAGAGAAGAAAAGAACTGCCTCAAGGATCACCCAAAAAACACCTTGAATTTTGAGAACACTGAACACTTTTTTTATTTTCAAAAGTTACAATCTATTTTGCAAATAATTAGAATGTTATACTCATGACGAGTATATTTGTTATTACACAAAATTCTGCCACTTATGTAATTCTGCGTATATTAATCAATCTCAGATTACTGGTTAAGAAGAAAATTCATTCTACATTAATCTTTTTCTCATGTTTTTTCTTATTTTAGCTCGTAATCCAAGCTTGTTTATAGGATATACAAGAGCATAAAATATTTCTATAGAAATAAATCTGTGGGCAACAATTTTAAACTCTTGGGTGGCGACAGGAACCTCTTCAGATACCATCGTTTTCAGAAAACTTTCCATAACGATAGGCAGAGACTCCTTAGAAGTGTGTCGAGTGGTTCTGCCTCGTTTAAACCACGTATTGCTATTGTAGTCTTGTGTAATTTAAAATATTTGTTTGAAATTTATAAAGAAACTCATTCTTATATTTAGATAATTTGTTAACTATAGAAATATATATAACTGTTTGAAATTTTAGAAATGCTGCCCAAACTATATATCGTTTTCTTCTTTTCGAAAATTCATATATATCATAAGAGTATGCATCATTCTTGACTGTTGATATATTAGCAAATTTTAATATATTAGTACTGAATTTCGTTATGAATTATAATGTCATTAGGAAAAACTACAAAGTGAGATTTGAGGTACCATCTTATATTACAAGAGATATGATCTAAAAGTTCTGTTTTGCAATATAACACAAAGTCCTAAATATAGAGCACCAGATTTAAAGCATTAGGATCTCTAATATTCATATCCAAATTCCAAACTCATTGCAATATAAGTAATTACAGCAAGTATTACTAAGTTTTACAAAACTCCCATTATCTTAAATTAATAGTACCGCATTAAAATTATAATCTACGATGCAAACTTGAATAGGTCCAAGTTAATCTATGTCTTAGAGAACAAGAAGGATAAAAATTATTTCTTAAAAATTTATTGCCGGAAATAAATTCAGTCTAGATAGATAATTAGGAACATTCTCGTGAAGTATTATTCAAGGAAAGTTAAGCTCTGTTACATAATAAGGGTTATTAATTTTAGTCCTGCTGAGAAACATCTTATATTTAGTGACCATGACCACATATTTTACGGGATTAGATAAAAAACATTAGAATCTAATTAAACGTACTAAAGTTGTAACTCGATAATTTTTATGCGAGGTGATAAATAGGATTTTCTATTTAAATATGTGGTCAGGTGGTTTTATACCTCTGCCATAGGATAATTTCAATTATGTTATAAAATAGTATTAGGTAATTTAAAATAAATTATGCCATACACTCACAACGTGAGTTAATTTTTTAGGAATTTACAATTTCAGGACAGTCAAGGTCAAATTGACATAGTTAAGCAAAATTAGGTCCATACATACATGCACACACACACATCCTTTTTTTGGGTACTTAAAAATGTTCAGAAACCTTCAAAACGTAAAGAAATGTAGAAATTTTCAATTTCGATTTTTGGACGAATACAATTAGTTTCTACTCATTAACTTCTCGTAGTTACCCTACGAGAAGTTAATAAGTAAATAGAGCAGGTTACTTTAATATTATGACTATTTACTTCTGATACTTACAGAATTTGGAAACAAAGTTATAAATAATGAGTCCATAATATTTTACATCAGAAATATTGTATTAAAAATCATATTATTTAAAAAATTATATTTATAAGACTAGTATGACTGGAAATAATGCATGTTTTAGAAAAGTACTACTTCCAAATATTCAGTGGTTTTTTAAATTGCATTATTAAGATTGTTTTATTAGTAATACTAACTCCTCCAACTTTATATTTGAGTTAAATATTTTACAACAATCCTAAAATTCAGTGGTGAACACCATGCTCTATAATTAAATAATTACTCGACCGCCAGAAGTTTACAATTTCACTCCGAACAATTTCATATAAGTATTTATATTAGGTATTGCAATTAAATATATTTTACGATGATTTAGATATTGTGTGCATAATTTATTCATATTAGGTATTGTAATCAAAAAGTTTACAGAGGTTTATCATATTGTACATTATTAATAGAAAATTATAAAAATATAATTATAATAGATGCAAATATAGTAAAAAAACACGACACAAGAATGAGTGTTTACAAACTATTTTTCCAATTCAGTGTTTTACAGCTTTTTTTGTATTAAAAAATAATTATACTCAATAAATAATAAATAATAAGTGCTTATTGTTCATTGCAAAAATATTGTTATTTAGATTTTCTAACAAATGAAATATGTATATTAGAAAAAAAATGTTACTTAGATGTGGCATAAAAATGGTATGGTCAATCATCGTACAACTATCATTAAAATAAAAATCTCTATTCTAAAACTTTCTAATTATAAACAGATTTCAAGCCAGTTGGAAATATCTCTTCATAAAAATAAGTAACTAGTGGTGCATGACATGTACAGTACAGTAATTTAAAAATTTTAGAAGCACAGAAGGGAAAAACTATATTTTTTTGAGAATTTTGAATATTTTTGAAAACAAAAAATTTAAATGTTGAAAAATTTTTTTTTAAAAAAAAACTGATAATTTTTGAAGATTTTAATTTTTTTTAAAAACTGATTTTTTAATTTTGAAATTTCCTAGATGATCCTATATCTATCGATTTCCCATACTTATCGCTTATTCAAAATTACTAAATATCTGAATTGCGTCCGCCAAATGGCATTTTTTTCTTTGAATCACTGAAATAGCTGGATTAGAAAAAAACTTAATTCTTAATTACATCAATATATGTAAAATGTTATTTAAATCATTCAAATCGGCTGCTCCATTCTCTCAAGAACTGAATTTCCATTTTGCACTCTTTGCTTTGTATCTCCGAAACTGCTGGACCGACTTTGGCCAAAAACTAATCAGCACGTCTCCTTATCAATAGAAATCGAAAGCGTTTTAAATAATTCAAATGGTTTGAGCGGTTCTCCCAAAAACGTCAACGAAAAATTGTATCCATACATACATACACCCCTACACATACACACATATCCATTTTTCTAAGGTATGCCAAAATGTTCAGAAACCTCTGAAACGTAAGAATATGCAAAAAAAACATTTTCAATTTTTTAACGATTACTATAACGTATCCTATGGGAAGTTCAAAATATATTATCAAGTGATTAAAACTGATAAATAGCTTAACATGAAATTTATTACTAAATCGCCAAAACCTAAGCATTTTGTCGCCTTTTCTTTAATTATTTCTCCATTTATTTTTCTGTCTCCTGAACTGATATAGATATCTTATTGTTTTGTGGATAATATATACAACTTGAACAAAAACATTACACAATGTTCCAAATAAAACCATTATCACCAATGTTTACTATTCAAACATGAATAATTTTTATGCTTAAATTACAATGTTCAATTAATGTTTCGAGGAAAAATATTATGATAATTATTTATATTCTACTAAAACATTTAATGAATTGTTTTTTTATGCATAAAAAACCCACATATTATTCTGTCAAGTGGTGCGTGTGATGCATTTTAATCACACTCAATGTATTCACAAAAACCGATGCTCATCAACGGAATGGAAATAAATCAGGAACGCAAAAATATTCTACTCACTTTTTGCATAAGCATTTTATATTTCATATAAACGAAAGCTTTTTTACGCAAATTCATTCTACGTGGAAATTCAGCATTAGGTAAATGTGTCTGAAATTACTTTTCGTTCATAAAAAAACCAATTACCGGTTTTTTGTTTTGTATTACTCTATATCTTGAGAAACATCGCAAAGACAGAGGATTTCGCAACACAATTAGATTCGAAGCAGTCCGAAGACGAGATGCATAATTAAGTAGTGCCTTGTCTTGTTGTATTTATCTGATTCTACTGAGAAATAAACAGAGTTCCAGATAAAGTACAATCTCATTAATCTCGAAAAAGGATTGATGACACACAAGAAATTTAGTAGCGTTTATCATTCTTAACTCGAAATCTTTTGACATCAGATAATAATGAGATTTAAATGACATTTTGCATGTTTACAAACCTTTTACATGCGAAAAAAATTCAAATTATTAAAACCTTGTTGTTTTTTTATTGATGAGGTTGAAATTGTTTAGATGAAGGACTAGGTAGATTTTGTGACTCTATCCATCTTTAAAATTCAATACTTTATAATAAAGATTTTATTCTGTTAAATTTCACACTATTTGGTAACATTTAATTTAACTTAAGTAAGTTATAGTAATTGCAAAAAAATCGAAAATGAAAATATCATCATATCTTCACGTTTTAAAGCTTTCTGAACATTTTGGCATACCTTAGAAAAAAATGGATGTATGTGTGTGTATGTTTGGATATAATTTTTCGTCCACGATTTCGGGTGCATAGATCAACCAATTTAAATGATTCAAAAAACATTCAATAGCTATTGATAGGGAGACGTCCAGGTTAGTTTTTGAAGACAGGTTAGTTTAATTCTTCAGATTAGTTTTGGACTAGCCGTTTCGACGGTACGGGGCAAAAGATGTCAAAAATGGCAATTTAGTTTTTGAGGTAACGGAACGCCTGAATGGAATGATTCAAAAAACATTTTATTTGTTTTGACAAAGTGAGGAATTTATTAAATTTTTAGGTAGGCAGGTCTAACGGTTTTGAAGATACAGAGAAAAATGTGAAAAAATGATATTTATCAGTCTAAAATAATCATTGGACATATGCACATCAAATTATCAGATATTTTACAGATACTTTAATAATAAGAACAAATTTTGTTACAATTTTTTTGGTTTGCGCACAAAGATTTTTAAATTTTAAAATTCACTTATACGGTTCTAAACTAGTTGGTATTGGTATTTTGCCTTGAGGCAAGTTACATGAACTTCCCGATATGTGTAAATAATTCAATTAATCAATAAGAAAATAAATCAATTTATGAGTGATTAAAAGTATTCCGAGTGGATTTATCACAGATCATTGAAAACTAACGAACACGTGAACTTGGAATATTTTCTAAAAGCAAAGTTTCAAAAGTCAATTTTTATAATTGAACCAGTTTCCGTAAAACTTTAATGGTTTAGTATGTTCATTAAGACCAGGTACTTTATCGTTATACCAAGTTAATCGTCTAATTTTAATTTTAACAAACGTCAAAAAAACTACTAATTTTCTCAAACTTTGATGAATTTTGAAAACTAAACTACTTGTCGTAAGGCCATAATATATCAGTTCTACAAAACCATGATATGTATCGCCCAAAAAAGTTCCATAAAAATCGGCTTAAACTTTTTTTTCAGCAGTTAATTACTAGAAAACGGCTCGGTAGATTTTTACCTAAAACTAATCAGTATCATTCCTAACTAATATCTTTCGAACAGTTTTTGATTTTTTTAAAACGATTCGGTAGTATGACACTACAAAAAGTTTAACACTTTTTTCCAAATTACAAAAAAACGGCTTGGCAGATCGTCGCGTAAAACTGACGATCAAATAGCTTCTAAATTTCTGAAATCGGTTCAGGCGTTTTTGAGAAAACGTCGATGTTAGGTCTAAATTAGACAAATGCCAAAAAACGATACTAATTTTTGCAAACTTTGACGAATTTTTAAAGCTAAACGAGTTGTCGTAGGGCTGTAATATTTTAGTATGATCTAGAAGACTATGGTATCTACCGTCAAAAAAATAATAATAATAATCGACGCAAACAAAAAATTGCAACACATTATTACAAGAAAACGGCCCGACTGATCTCTACCAAAAACTCATCAGCACGATTCCCAACCACTGAACGGATTTAGAATTTTCAAAATCGATTCAGAACTGCGGGCTAAAACGTGAATGAAAAATTTCTCTTTTCTGCTATTTACAAAGAAACGGCTTAGCTGATCGTCGCGCAAAATGATAAACGCTGGTATTCATCGAGATACATCGAATGGCTTTTAAGTTTTTGAAATCGCTCCAGCCGTTTTTGAGAAAACGTCGATTTACGACAAAAAATCTTTTCACACACACACATACTTTTTCCAAATTTGGTCTCATTCGATTCAGAATGGCTTGAAACGTCGAGAAAACATAAAATTAGCGAATCGGATTTTTTGATGAAAATAAACTTCTCCTTCGGGATTTTAAAAAAATAAAATTACTTGAATATGTTAGGTGTTCAAAGGATTATCTGTCAGGTGTATGACAATTCAATAAGGTATTGAACAGATAGTATTAAAAAATCCTAAATGTTTTCGAATTGACTTGGATATCTATCGCCAAAAAACAACTTGAACTATTTTCCAATAAAGAAACATTGCCATCTCATGTATCTCAATTCTCATAGCCTCAATTAATGTTGATCTTTTGTTTATTTATATTTTGCTATTTCCAATGATCTACTATAATAATCTAGTATACACAGCAGAATTCTCTCGTAAGAAGAAAAAATAAAAAGTTGTGTAGTACTTTAGAAACTTTATTAAATGGCTCTATATAAAAGTTGTAAGTAATTGTAACTTAGATCTTTATGAACATTAAACTATCGATATACCTAAGTTTATACTTTGGATCATGAATATTCAAACTCAAAGTGATTTAAATTTTTTTTAATTGAAATATGAAACTTTACATCCCACTCGTCTCGATCCCGATCCTCGTCCGTTTACTATCTTCGAGGACCTAATATACCTTATTTAGCAAACTTGTAGCTTATTCTTTATATCGCCAAACTTATATATCCCTTTTCTTATGAAACAAGTTTAATTATTTCCAGTAAATGTTCTTAAGGATAACCATAAAGCGCCACAGGCCTAACGAGCCGGAAGGATTAATATTTACTTAAAATATGTAAATGGTTAGACCCAAGACTAAACTTTATATTTTTGAATTTTGCCGCCTTAAGCACTTTCTTAAGCCCTATAGACTATAATTACATAACCCTCCTCTGATGTTTAGATATAACAAAACTTTTTGTAACTATATTTAATAATTTAAGTCTATTAGTTATGATTTAGTATCTTATAGTTAGAAAACTTGAATTTACACATATCAAACTAGTGGGGCCCATCGCATCGTGCCTTAAGAAAAATTGCAGGAAATTTCCGTAGCGTAATTAAATATTCGCGTAATGAAAATAATTAATAAGTAATTTGAATGATTTCAAATAGATTATTCATTACATACTGTAAACTATTTGTATTTTATGAACAAACTTATGTGTTCGTTTCAAGAGTCCATTTTTTTTTAATTTGATTTTTTTTTGATAATTTAGAAATTTTTTCAATATCTTGCATTTTTTCAAAAGATTTTTGAAATTTGAAAAAAAATGTTTCTTCTGAGAATTTGGAAATTTTTCGAAAATATTCGATTTTTTATTTTGAAATCATCGAAATGTTCTCAAATTTTTGTAAGAAATCATTTTTTGTAAATTTTTCAAAATTTAGTTTTTTTTGAAATGATGAAAAATTTCGAAAATTTGAATTTTTTGAAACTTCAATTTTTTTTTGAAAATTTTGATTTTTTTTTGAAAATTTTCAAAATTATTGAATTTTCTGTAAATGCATTTTTTGCACGTCGTCTACTCAAGCAAAATGTTTTGTGAATAAATCTAATCAGATGATCAATTCGCTCTGAAACTGCATAAACGTTTTTGCGCCCTTTGCGCTCCATACCTCCAAAATGGCAAAATTGCCTTTTTGCAAAAACGCCTCGCGATCGAGTACGAACCGAATGATTTTTCAATTTTATAAATCGGTTATTCCATGCTGTTGAAAATGTCGAGGACATTTGTTTGAATCATATAAATAAACTTCAAAATTTAGAATTTTGGTACGGAACCCAAAAAAATTTGCACAAAATGTGTACACATTATTAAAATCTCTATAAAATCTCTGATAATTTGATGTGCATATGACCAAAGGATAGTAATTCCTAACTAATATCTTTCAAACAGTTTTTGATTTTTTAAAATCGGTTCGGTAGGATGAGCTTAAATGTGGACAAAAAGTTTAACACTTTTTTTCAAATTGCAAAGGAACGGCTTGGCAGATCGTCACATAAAACTGACAAACGGTAGTCATCACCGATATACATCAAATGGCTTTTAAATTTCTAAAATCGGTTCAGGCGTTTTTGAGAAAACGTCGATCAAAGGTCTAATTTTGACAAATGCCAAAAAAACGATACCAATTTTTGCAAACTTTGACGAATTTTTAAAGCTGAACCAGTTGTCGTAGGGCCGTAATATTTTAGTATGATCTAGAAGACTATGGTATGCATGCGGCCCCCGGGAGGTTTTTGTGCGGCCTCTTGCCGTCTAGTACAAAATAGCAGAGTTACTTTCAAACAACTATTGTACAAAAATCCCACCAAAAACAGTCATATTGTAACATGACATCAGATTACTAGCCTGAAAAACAGACTCTTAGGCAGATACGAAATAGAGATGCAATATATTATATTAATATTATTTAATATAAGCAATATTTTCGATTTTGCAAGACATCGCCTATTATATGATACAAGAAGTATTATAAAAAAAATTAACAGTGCAAAAGAATCGTTAGCACCCGGGTTGAAGATTTTTATGCGTATCCGTAGTAAAATGATAAAAATTTATACTTCTCGCAACCAAAAGCAAATCCGTAGCTTTGGCGGAGATCGGAGCAACCCGATTTTAACTAGATATATTGGCAATTTTATGAGACCATAGTTATAAAATGACACAAAACTATACCTTTTAATAAATTTTCTGCAATTAAAATAAATAAAAACTATACCGCGTAATAAATTTTCTGCAATTAAATAGCAATTTTAATTTTAGAAAAATGATATATAAAAACTATTTTACCTAAAAATTCAGGGATGGGGCGGCATTTTTGTCAGTGCGCCAGGGCGCCAAATTTCTAAATCCGCCCCTGCGTATTTATATGCACATAATATATAGAATTTATTTATATTTAAATCTTGAAATATGAATATAGAGTAAGGTTTTTGAAATGAGAACAACTTAAGGGGGTATTCTACTGTGGAATTTTGAAAAAATCGAAAAAAAAAATTTTTCATATTTTCAAAGTTTAGTTATTCAAAAATATGTCATTAAAAGGATTTTTCAAAATTACTATTATTTCATGAGTTATAGCCGTTTTAGTGACGTGGCCTCGGTTCGGGTCCGACTTGTCTCAAAATTTTGAACGCATTTTTCTCAGAACTACTTTTTTCGAGCTGGCGGTAAGGATATCTCGAGTTCTAATGAACCGATTTACTTCAAATTTGGAGAGAATCTTCTCTATACATCGCTTTATCGTATGGACCTTGCCCAAAACTATAACTTTTCATTTAGTATTTTTAAAAAATTCGGAATTGTTAAAAAAACGTGTAATTTTTTTTTTTCAAACTGCCGCCATTCAAACAAATTTTTTTTTTTAATTCATTCAAGGTTCATACGATAGCGGCATCTATTATAATTAAGAATCCATCTATTTTTTATGTTTCAAATCACCAGGAGGGTTGGAATCATGTACGCCAGGACACCCTCTTTTTTTGGGAACCCCCACTTTGACTGCTCATAACTTTGTGAATTTTAATTTTTTTTTAATAATTTTTTTATATAATAATAAAATATCAATAAACAAATAATAAAAAAATCGATAGTAAAAATATTATTTGTTTCCTTTATACAGCGCTTCAAAAACCGGGCGAAATTCATGACTCTACAGTAGAATACCCCCTTAAATGCAAAATATAAAGTAACAATACATTTTGTGCATAATAAATACATATTTTAATTAAAATATTTTTTACACGTGCATTATTATGAGACATTATCAAATAATACGCTTATTTTTATGGGTAAACATTATCATTCTCTAAATGGATTAGGTACATCATTTATTAATAATATTTTTTAAATTATATTTTTAAATGTCTGTCAATAGTGTCTAGTCTAGGTATATTTCTTTTGGCAAGAGGTAACGTTGCGTTTAATGCATTAATCCTATTTTTCATTATAACAACTATTGTCCTTAATGACAAAAGGAATATTCATACCAAAAGTTTACAAATGAATTTAATCTGGCTTTTCCAAAGCCCGAAATTCCCTAAATTAACCCTTAACATCTTAGTTTGCAAAATAAAAATCTATCAGTGAATTCAATGGTATAAGAAAAATATATAATTTCTCATTTCAAATAATTATGTAACAATAAGAATATGAAAATCAATTTCAAATCAAAAGACTTTAATATCATTTTTTATATAAAAATGAATGTTTAAATGAAATTAAAACGAACTAAAATATTATAATTCATTTAAAATTTAATTTATAAAATAATTAAAATTTTTAAGTATTTTATTTACTTTTTTATATATAATGCAATAAATTGTTAAAACTATAAAAAAATTATAATACTTTCACAAAAGTCACTTTTTTAGGTCAATCAGCTTATGCGGCCTCTTTTATTGCTGCCTAATTTAAGTGCGGCCTCTAACGGCAAAAAGGTTCCCCACCTCTGGTATATACCGTCAAAAAAATAATCATAAAAATCGTCGAAATTTGTTTTAAAAAAACTTTATTACAAAAAAACGGCCCGGCCGATCTCTACCAAAAACTAATCAGGTCGATTCCCAACCAATATCTTTTGAACGATTTTTCGAAAAAAAAAATTGAAATCGGTCCAGCCGTTTTTGAGAAAACGGCGATTTCCGGCAAAAGATCTGTTAGTGCACACGCACACACACACACACATACTTTTTCCAAATTTGGTCTCATTCGATTCAGAATGGCCTGAAACGTCGAGAAAACATAAAATTAGCGAATCGGATTTTTTTATGAAAACATAAACTTCTCCATCGGGAAGTTAAAAATCTAGAAAATTTTGATATTTGATATTTGAAACTATCAGGTTGCTTTTTCTAGCAAAATCAAAGTTCTCTTTTGCGAAGTTAAGAAGTCAAAATTTACAGCACACACGATTATTAGATTTAGGTCAGACAAAGCTAAATGGAACACATTTAAAAAGAAACTTGTAGCAAATAACTACTGAGGATAAAATTAACTTATATAGAGAATACAACAGATGATTGATGACTCAAGATTATATAGAAAACCCAGGAAACTAAAGGATAAAGTTAGAAACACAAAGAGAATTATAAATGTGGTTTCTGACATGATGAATTACCCTAGGAAAATATCTCCAAAGTGGGGAACAATAATATTTAAACTGCATTTCATGTACTAAGTTAAGCTCGAAGTCGTTGAATAGTTAGTTAATTGTATCATTTTAATGTTAATTCAAAAACTCAACTCAACTAGTAGACAAATTAACATTTGTTTAACGCATTTGCATATGCTTTGTGTGTTTTAGTACTTAAGATACATAGGAAGTCTTACGTCTTGTCGGAAACTGAGTTGCCTGAACAAGTTGACAAGATGAACAGACAGACTTAATTCTGAATAATTATAAATTGAGGTAAGAATTACAACTATAGAAAGTTTATAATTAACTCATATCTTATCATTAACTTCCCGAAAGAGAAGTTTGTTTTCATAAAAAAAATCTGATTTGCTAATTTTATGTTTTCTTGGCGTTTCAAGCCATTCTCAATCGAATGAGACCAAATGTGGAAAAACTGTGTGTATGTGCTTGTGTGTGTGTGTGTAAACAAACTTTTCACATTTAATCCATGATTTCTTAAAAAGGTTGGGCCGATTTCAAAAATTTAAAAGCCATTCGATGTATCTCAATGAGGACTAGCGTTTATGAATTTTGAATGAACGATCAGCCAAGCCGTTTCTTTATAAATCGCAGAAAAATGGAAAAAAATCGTCCACGTTTCAGCCCGCAATTCTGAATCGATTTTGAAAATTCAAGAACTATTCGATTTAGGTTGGGAATCGACGAAATTGAACAACCTATTTTATAAATAGTTTAATGTTAAAAATTAAAGTCTCATCAAAGTTTGAGAAAATATTATAGTCAAAATTTGAGTCAAAAGGTGCTTTTGTGATGTGATGAGTCAAACATCATCAATTTATTAAAATTGGAAATAATAAGCTACAATTTTATGGCATACGAGCATGTGTCTGTGCATATCGCATTAAATATAATTTAAATAAATCTGAGAAATTTCTATTTGAAATCGCAATGTTCAGATTTAATTAAAAGCGATAATTTTATTTTTGTTATCAGCTGAAAATTTTGTCTAAATATCTAAATTTCTATTTCGATTGATAAAATCAATTCTTACACATTTCTGGAAGTTCATGCAACTCGACTTAGGACTAAATGCCACTTTCAACTAGTTTTATTATATATCTCACAGACTCTTAAACTTAAATACTAACAATAAGTAATTATTGACACGAAATTAAATAATATAGTTAACTATATATGAAGTTAAATTAAGAACTTGAATAGATGGTGATTAATTGTTTTAGTGATTATTATCAACATCAGTAGCTATATTAATTACGTTAGATTTATAAGACATTTTAGTACTTTCTCTAGCTAAATTTAAAAAAAACGTTAGATTAAAATTAGAATTTTTGAAAGGTGTCTGATTTTGTGTGAAGATCCTGAGAACAGAACAAGTAGTTGGATAAAAAATTGAGGACAATCCGTAACATTGGTAAAAAGTCGACATAAAAATAAAATAGTGCTAATAAAATTATGTGTGGTAAAAGGTAATATGTCAAATTAATTCAGTTGTAACTACAACCATGTTCAGGATAAGTTTCATGTCTTTTGAAATACAGATATTTTAGCAATTTTCTTGGTACAATTTCTAAGGTATTGGAAATATTTGCAAGGTGAGGATACTAAACTAATGAATCCATACCCTAGTTAGATTTTGGTGTGATTACATTTTTTTTTTTAATTTAATTTGGGAATTGAATAAATAGACGCAATTATAGACATTACACTACATTCATAGTAATCTATGAACTAATTCTGAAAATGACAACTTCAGTTTATCAATATTGGGGAATAAAAACTTGGATTGAATATAATAACATAAAGAGCTAAATTTAATTGAATTCAGGGATTTCCATACTTTTATCTATATATATACATATATATATATATATATATATAATATATTATATATACATATATTATATATACATAATTAGGCCTATCCGGGGGTGCAACTAAGAGCTACGTTAATTAATATAAGGTTCAACTGTTTACCATCCTACAAAATTGTATATACCTTCATGTATATATATATGTATATATATATATATATATATATATATATATATGTATATATATATATATATATATATATAATATATATACATTATCTTTGAAAATATGAACACAGTTCAAAATTTTTTGCCCTGAGCCAATAAAGTTAGAGTTGCAACCGTTTCGAGACTGCAATTTGTCTTATGATTAGTGTAAATATATATAAACTATTATATAATAAACAATACAGATTAATCGAATTATAGAGAAAAATATAAAAATCTACCAAACGCAATGTATTGCTCAGCAAAAAAAGAAAGCTGTTAATCTTGCTTATATTCTTCTTATATATTATGTTTATATTTTTATGACAATATATTTTTATCTTTTATGACGATAAATCTTCGCTGATAACCAAGGTTCGAAAGTGATAAAAATCAAATATTTTAAAAATTACAAAAGATTATTACTGCATATTTACTTGTGTACATAAGTATAATTTAATGCAACATGGTAGAACATTATACTAGAATTGGTGGCAGGCATAGTCATTTATTTTGTGTGCTTTGTACTCCACGGCGGCGCGTATAATCGGCGCACAGGTTGTTTTAATTGTTAATTACTGAATATAATGCCAAAATATATGGGTTTTGTATTTGTAATTTATGCATTTACATTAAGGAAGAACATACCCGCATTCTAAACTAAACGACATATTAGAATAACGCTCATAATCGTGAATCTGAATTAAATTCAGTAATGCAAGAGAAATTTTGTAATAGAGTTTTAAACATTAGCTTTAATTCATTTCATTAGAAATGGACAATGAAGAGAATAATTTTTAAGTAATAGGTTTCTCAAAAATATAGATTTTTATACTGGCTTAATTATGAAGCATTACTATGCTTCAATAATTTTCTATGGATATGCGTAATATCCTTATGTATATATAGTGTATGTATGCAAGCAAATATGTGAGTTTGCTTTTCGGAATGTGTTTGTGGCTGTTTGTGGCTCAAATGGTAAGAGCTTTGACAGCAAAGGTTTCCAGTTTCAATTTCCACATCGCAGTTGCGATTAGTTTTCACTTGAAATAACCTTTCAATTTATTGATGCATAAATCACATCATTTCTAGAAATACAGTATGCACAAACACCTATAACCATGCTTGGATGTCGAGTCGCTCATATGTCGAGCAATATTTCCCATATAAATACATTGAAATATCATAAGTTCATTATTATCTTGTGGTTTTTGTTGAGTTAAGACTATTAAAAATGATTTTAAAATTTATTAATTTAATTATTGAATTTTCGTGTCCATTTGTATTGCGGAAATGAGTTAGAAATATTTCGTTGCATGTTTTGAAAAGTTGCATGTTTCATGGATAGCTTAGAAAGCTACTTATAAAGTATTGTAAGGCCATATCTAGAGTTATACCTTTTAATTCGAGATACATGGCTCTTTTCTTTGAACTCTTGGTTACAATATTTTTTCAAATATATATCTATTAATATTAATCTAACTCAACATATATAACTATTAATATAATATTAATTATAGCAAAAATATTTTTGTGGTAAGAAATTCATTGTTACAACTGACATAAATTTTCATATATACATTTTTTCATTAACATTTTTGACTAAACTTTTAGGGACCAAGTCTGACGTAAAATAGACCAATGTTATAGCAAGGCCATGTCATGTAGCAGTTTTTTTATAAAGTGATACTAAAATTTGTTAAAATTGGATGTGGTTGCTGTGCAATCAGGCGTTTTAGATAGAAAACCTAACCTTTATCAAAGCCTATCAGTTATCATAAGTGGATCTTTGAGATATGGCTTCATAACATATGAGTAAAGTTGCACTTTATACCTGTTTGCAGAGCAAATATTTGGCATTTTGACAGAATTTAGTAACATTTTGTATGAAAACTGAAACGTAAATAACTTTGTCATTACATTGGTCTACTTCATGTCAAATCGCTAATTTGATTATTATGTTAAGTCTCTCGTAAGTCGGGGTACCACTACATATCAAATATATAATTTCTACCCAGAGAGAAAAGACTCCGTTGACTAAGCTATGCTAAGAATTTTCATCGCAACAATCATAGAACATATATTATTGTAATATGTTGTAGTGGGTATGCACCAATTCGTAATAATTATAAATAAATATTATAAATGTAATGGTCAGAATACAAACTACGCAGTAAGTTACTCATGCTACTACATTGTATGCTCGAGATATCTTCAACAATCCCAGCAAGAGTTGATAAAATTCCTTTTCAAGACACAAAATACGCAATAACAACTAAGTAAAGAAGGATTACAAAATCACATTAAAGCAAAATGTTGAAAAGGCTTGCAATGACGACTTAAGCAGTCGTCATTTAGTTATCAATGAAGTATTATTTAAGTTATTCATATTCAATCATATTCACGTTCAGTTGTTCAGTAAAGTTATATGTATGGTGTATAAGAAGTTATAAAATAAATAAATACATCAAACGTCTTTATGTGTTTTACTGATCAGCCTCCACAAGTAACAGCTTTGTTAAGCAGCAGAAAGAACCTACATACATGTTTGGCATCGTCGGTGGTATTTTGGTGTCATCGGTGGTTTTTACAAATATATAGTAATATTTCCGAATAGTTTAATTATCAAATAATATACATATGGCATCAGAATCTCACAAAATATTACAAAAATCTTTTCACAATATAAAACTTTTGCGACTATGCAAGCAAACAAGTTTTTTCTCAAGAATTTTTAGATGTAAAATTTCTTGATGAACTGGCAAAACAATAAGATATTAACATAAATACAAATAGTTTTAATATTATGGTAAATGTTAATAACAAAAATAAGAAAATTTAAAAATGTAAAATAAAATCTCGAACAAAATATTATTACTGCAAAATTATGAGTGCTTGTATAAAGTTCATTAAATTTTGTCTTGGAAATGCGTTTTACTAAAAAATTTTGGTTAAAGTGGTTAAAACAATAGAAAATTTACATAAAGTGTGAACTTTAACTTCAGTTACCATTTATTTCTTAATATTGTAAGTAAAGAGACCGTAAAACAGATTGATAAAACTCGATAATACGATCCGTTCGAACACAAACTCGAAAAGAACTTGGAATAAATTCAAGCATTTTATCGTTACGAAACTCTTTATGACAAGAAATACCGAAGGAAATTAATCAGTGAACTGCGGTTATAACTTAAATCATATCATACAAAATGCAATTGTCGTAACTTAATTAAAAGTTTTGAGAAGTTGCGGGTAGTTATGTGATGATTCAGTTGTTGTAACTCTTAAGCAAAGTTGCGCGCCGGTCTAGTTAACCGCGCGCGTTATGAGAACGGCAAATACACGGGGCCACCGCTACGGCTACGGCCGTGCGCCATTTATGAAAGCTGGAACTTTCTTTTTTTGCTTGACGTTTTGTTTTGTTTTGCTTTCGTTTACTATTGCACGAAAGTACACACATGCTCCGAGAGAAGGAAATAATTTAGTATTATTTTTCTACTGTTGCTTACATTTCTCATACGTTCCAATTAAAAGTTTTCTACGTCTTAGTTTCTTGTAAGTAAATATCATGTAATGTGTAATAAAAGTATATTTGTAAAAGTATAAACAAATACATGTAATATAAGAGGTAGCATGTCCGACGCACGTGCCGGAGATCGTTAGTTCGATTCGTGGCGCTTCCAAATGTAATTAGGAATATGTACTAGTGGGGCGCATGGCATCGTGCCTTAAGGTAAATTGCTGAAACTTTCCGTACCAAAAATTATTATTTTTTTAAAAACGATTAACATTTTTGAAAAAATTTTACTTCAAAAAAATTAAATTTTTGAGAAAGTATAAATTCGACAAAAAATTACTTTTTTAAAAAAAAATTTAAAAAAAAAATGTTTTTTTTTATTTTGACATATTTTGGAAATTCTGAACTTTTTTTCAATACAATCGTACTGCTTTAACTGCAGAGAGACGAAATGTAATGCAATACATATGTTCTTCATTAAAATACATATTATATGTACGAGACATTATATTTTTAACAAATTAGTTGCTACTTTTAGTTTGTAGCTTTTACGTACAGCATGTCAATTACATGTTAGATTTTATCCATTTTCTTAATTCGCTTAGGATAAGTTATTGTAATCGTCCAAAAATCGTAAATGAAAATTTCTGCATGAATTTACGTTTCAAAGGTTTCTATCATGTGGCATACCTTAGAAAAAATGAATGTGTGTATGTGTGTGTGTGGATGCAATTTTTTGTCCACGTTTTAGGGAACACGAATTAACCGATTTTATTGATTCAAGAAAACATTTGGTTTCTATTGAAAGAGAGACGTGCTGATTAGTTTTTGGCAAAAGTTAGTTTAGCCATTTTGGAGATACGGAGCAAAGAATACAGAAAATTGCAATATAGAGTTTGTGAGAGAAGGAAACAGCTGATTTGAATAATAATGATTGATTGAGTTTTAGCAAAGACAGACCCAGGTTGAAAAACAAATTTTATGCAATTTGAACCAACCGATTTGAATGGGTAAATGAAACTTTCAAGAATTTTTAAAATTATTCAAAAAAAAAATCCTAAAAACTTTCCAAGTTCGCAAAAAAAATTCTAAGTTTTAAAAAAAATCAGTATTTTCAAAGAGGGCAATTTTTTTCAATATTCAAATTTTTTAAATGTTTTCAAAATTTTCAAAATTTTAAAAAAATCTAACGTTTTTTTCACATTTTTTTATTGCAATGCAGCTTAATATTATATTAGATATTTGCAATAGATTTGATATCACTACTGCTTGATACCAAGTTGACCAAAGTGTGAAAACAATTTGATTATGTTTTCTCATAAATCAAATATTATAAGTCTATAATAATAAAAAGCACAGGATATAAGTTTTTAACAACTATATAGAAATTATACTATGGATATTGCTTTGCTGTAAGGATATTCCAAAATTTTCCTTTCAAAAACTATATAGAAATCATAGTATGGATATTGCTCGTATATACAATGATCATAAACCGTTCAAAATTATTTTTGTATTAACTGGGAAATGTGCATATAAATGTTATAAATGTAGATAATATTTATTGAGTTATTATTATTTATTTAACACATAGGTTTCAATCAAATAGTAATTGATGTACGTTATGAAATATCAATTGAAACATACCACTTTAATTGTTTTCCTATAATAAAAATCAAAGTTACATTATTATTAACTTCCCGTTGGGTAAGTTATAGTAATCGCAAAAAATCGAAAATGAAAACTTTTGCATATCTTTACGTTTCGCTAGACCTACAGTTTGGTTATACCTCAAATAAAATGAATGCATGTGTGTATATATACATACTTGTGTGTATATATATACATACTTGTGTATATATATATATATATATATATACTTGGATACTATTTTTTGTTCAAGCGCACGTATCAACCGATTTAAATGATTCAAAAAACATTCGATTCCTATTGGTGGGAAGACATTCTCAAGTGTTTTATGCAATAAGATGGTCGCTATATAATATGAGCGATAAAATATATTGTATTTATAATTATTTATTTAAAAATATTTAAAACAATCGTTAATCATTCTTCAATATTCTTTGTTACTATTTTTTTTCTTGAGTGTTTAATTCTGGTACGGAATGTTCCAGCAATTTGCCTTGAAGCGCGATGCCATGCACTACAAGTTATATATTATTTTATCATTTGATTTCGATTCATTCCTATACATTTCCATCGTGTTATTAGCAAATGTTCGCCAAGCTATTGTGAATATATATTAATTATCAACGGTTTAGAATGTCTGTTTTAATTACTTGACCAGATTGAAGCGTAATATAATGTTCCAATATTCCATTTACCTCGACTAGATGTAATTCGCCATAGCTCGTATATTTCGGGGCGTCTTTCACCATGAATCGAAATCTTAATTGGCATCAATCTTACAGCTAATGTAATTTAACCGTTTGAGGTCAAAGCTGTTGGCAAATAAGGCAGAAAATAGGAAATCAAACAAGGTTTAATTCCCGATATAATGCAGAGAGTCACGTATATATTTCGCAGAGTATAATAATTGATTATGTCGTACTTATATACGTTCTTAATGATGTACAGTCGAATGGAAAATGTCATATATATAATATCTTGTATTTGATATTAATATAATATATAACACACACACACCCATATATATATATGTATATATATATATATATATATACATATCTATATACTAGATGGCCCGACAGACGTTATCCTGTACCCACGTCTACTATTTAACTAACTAACTAACTTTAAGTTCTAAATTTTGAATATCCTATCCTATACTTTTTAATATTCTATTTAATGTCCTTCTATTTATGCTCTTAGCATAAACTTTATACGTATCGGAAAAGGTAGTTTTTTTATCAGTATAAGAAATTCAGAAAGAATGAATATATCATCTACAGTAAAAGAACAATATCACCTTCGTTATTTCCAACCAATATAATTTCTTCAATAATTTGTGCAATATATAATAGTCTATAATTTTTATAATCGCGTATCATATATTAGTTGCTTTTTCGCAAATACAATTTCTAAATTTCGGTAATTTTCAACATTTTTCTTTTACATTAGGTAAAATCTTAAGTGAATTAATTTGTAAAATCTAGTTCATATGGCACTGTTCAATTTAAGCTCATGATGAAACAAATCAATTTTTGACACATGAAATAAAATTCTAAATATTTTTTTCAATAAGTAGAAATATTCCTTTGTATTTAAATAATTAAATAAAGTTAAGCAAAATACAACACGCATAAGTTTAAAAAAATAATGTATGTACAATTTTGGACGTATTGTGTTATTTATTAAATTAAATTATATATTTTCTACTGCCAAACATATATTGTATCTTAAATTGTTGTAATTTCTGGCATATCTTAGCTTGTTTTCGGTTTTCGGCAATAATATTGTAGATATTTTTAACTTCCCGTAGGGTAAGTTATAGTAATCGTCCAAAAATCGGAATTGAAAATTTTTACATTTCTCGACGTTTTGAAGGTTTCTGAACATTTTGGCATACTTCAGAAAAAATGGATGTGTGTGTGTGTGTGTGTGTTTTGTATGTCCGCGTTTTTTCGTCCACGTTTTCGGGCGCACGGATCAACCGATTTGAATGGATTAAAAAACATTCGATTCTATTGATAGGGAGATGTGCTGATTAGTTTTGGCAAAGGCAGGTCCAGCCGTTACGGAGATATGGAGCAAAGAGTGCAAAAAATAGAAAGCGAGTTTTTAAGAGAACGGATCAACCGATTTGAATGGTTTAAAAAACATTCGATTCCTATTGATAGGGAGATGTGCTGATTAGTTTTTGGCAAAGGTAGGCCCAGAGGTTTCGGAGATACAGAGCTAAATTTAAAAAAAATGGCTGTTTTTGAGAGAACTAAGCGTCCGATTTAAATGATTCAAGAACTTTCTGCTTTTTTCAACAAAATAATTGATTTTGGAAAAAAAAAATTTTTGTTTCTAATTTTTTTTCAAAAAATTTTTTTGTAATTTTCGATTAAAAATTCAAAAAATCACCCAAGCTAAGAACAGTCTAAGCGCCACCCTGGTACAAATGTTTACCCAAGTGCGTTTAGACTGTTTGTGTACTGGAGCACTTTCCAATTTGTGAAAATTATTGAAAAATGTGAAAATGCCGCCAAGCTGAGCACAGTATAAGTGAAAATGTAGCACAGAATTATTTGCAAATGCGTTTAGACTGTGACTATGCGGGAGCACTTTTTCAATTTTGTGTAAATTTGGCAACTATTTTTTTTTGGAATTTGATTCGAAATGAAATGACGATTGTTAATGTTCTGGAGATGATAAATTGATTTATTTTAATTAACTTTCCATAGGGTAAGTAATCGCAAAAAATCGAAAATGAAATTTTTATATATCTTCACGTTTCAGAGGTTTCTGAATATGTTGGCATACCTTGAAGAAAATTGATGTATGTGTGTGTGTGTGTGCGTGCATGTGTGTGTGTTCGGATACAAATTTTCGTCGACGATTTCGGGAACACGGATGAAGCAATTTGAATAATTCAAAAAACATTCTAGCCGTTCCGGAGATACGGGGCAAAAAGTGCCAAAAACGGTAACTCAGTTTTTAAGAGAACGGAGCGTCCGATTTGTATAGTTCAAAAAACATTTTACTATTAACATTTACGTATTAACAAGATGAAGATTTGATCAAATTTTCATGAAGATAGGTCTAACGGTTTCGGAGATCTAGTAAAAAAAACTAAAAAAATAACATTTGGCGGTCAACAATAATCATTAGACATTAGACATATGCATATCAAATTATCAGATATTTTATTGAGATTTTAACAATAAGTATAAGTTTTGTTCACATTCCTATGGGTTCCGTACTATTGTTTTTCCGTTAGTCAGCGACGCGGCGCTTACGCGCTTCTATATTTCGTCTCTATGCAGTTAAAGCAGTACGATTGCTTTGAAAAAAAGTTCAGATCTTCCAAAATATATCAAAATGAAGATAACATTTTTTTCAAAAAAAAATTTTATAAAAAAAATTATTAAAATTTTTTAAAAAAAAATTTTTTTTTTCAAAAAAAAGTAATTTTTGTCCGATTTAAAATTTCTAAAAATCTTATTTTTTCGA
>NW_020539726.1:16565370-16607662 GCF_003426905.1 Ctenocephalides felis
TGTGCCCCTTAAGTTAGGTTATATTGCTTATATTGTAAAAGAGAACTCTTAGATCATATCTCTTGTAATATGAGATGGTACTCAAATCTCACTCCGTAGTTTTTTTCTGAAGACATCAAAATTCACAATAAAATTCAGTACTAATATATTAAAATTTGTTAATATATTAATAGTCAAGAACATGAAATTATGATATATAAGAATTTTCATTTTATGTGTGTAATACGTGAATACGTAAAAACGATATATATCTTGTGCAGCATTTCTAAAATTTTAAATAGATATTATATTCATTTCTATAGTTAACAAATTATCTAAGTATAAGAATAAGTCTCTTTTAAATAAATATTTTAAATTACACAAGACTACAACAGCAATACGTGGTTTAAACAAGGCGGAACCACTTGACACACTTCCCAGGAGTCTCTGCCTATCGTTAAGGAAAGTTCTCAGAAAACGATAGTATCTGAAGAGGTGCCTGTCGCCACCCAAGAGTTTAAAATTGTTCCCCACAGATTTATTTCTACAGAAATATTTTATGCTTTTGTATATCCTATAAACAGGCTTGAATTAGGACCTAAAATAAGAGAAAATATGAGAAAAAGATTAATGTAGAATTAAATTTCTCTTTAACCAGTAATCTGAGATTGATTAATATACGAGTCATGGAAAAGTGGCAGAATTTTGTGCAATGATGAGTATACTCGTCATGAGTATTAATTTTTTACTATTTGCTATATAGGTTGTAATCTTTGATAAAATAAAAAAAAAACCTACTCTCAAAATTCAAGGAGTTTTCTTAAATGATCCTTGAGGCGGCTCTTTTTTTCTTTGATTGTGAGTACCTTTTACATCGATTATCAACCAATTTGGATTCTATTTTAAAGCATTCAAAATTTTTTTCAATAATTCAATTTAGCATATTTAAATATATAACACACTTGATTTGGTAGCTTGTTATTAAAAAAAATACTAGTTGAAAGTGGCATTTAGGCAAGTTGCTCGAACTTTCCAAAATGTGTAATAATTGACTTAATCAACCGAAATTTAAAATTAGATATTTAGATAAAATTTTCAACTGTTTATTTCAGAAATAAAGATTTTGCTTCCAATTACATCTACATATACATTGCGATTTCCAATTGAATTTTTACGATCTCATTTAGGATTTTTTATAATTATATTAATTACATTGCACAGACACGTACTGGTATGTAGAATTGTAGTTTATTATTCCAAATTTTAATAAATTGACAATGTTGACTGTAATATTTTAACAATATTTTACTGAATTCAATGGTTTAAGCCACGAGAAAATATAAAATTCTCTTTCATGAAGTTAAATATAATTCTCCTACCTCATAAGTATCAATTCAAAATTAATTCGCCTTATTGTTTTTATTACCGCAAAAATCGAAAATGAAATTTTTTGCAGTTTTTTACGTTCCAAAGGCTTTTGAACATCATTGCATTCTTTAGAAAAAATGTATAGCTTTGTGTGTTTGGATGTGTGAGTATGTAGTATGCATGTTATTTTCGATACAATTTCACGTTCTCGATTTCGAGAGCACGGATGAACCGATTTGAATGATTTAAAAAACATTCAATTTCTATTTTCACAAACATTCTATTTCTATTGACTGGGAAATATACTGATTAGTTTTTGGCAGAAGCCGGTCCAGCTGTTTCAAAAATACAAGGCAAAATGTTCAAAAAATGGCAATTTAGTTTTTGAGAAAACAGAGTGGCCAATTTGAATGATTCAAAAAATTCCATACTGAAGGAATGAAGAATTAATTAATTTTTTGCAAAGTGATCCAAAAATCGTAATTCAGTTTCTGTGAGAACGGAGCGTCCGATTGAAATAATTCAATAAACATCTTATTTATATTGACAAAATGAAGTAACGTTAGAATTTTTGTGAAGAGAGGTCTATAGATTTTAGAGATCTAGTGCAAAAGTAAAAAAAAAGTGTTATTTGGCGATTTAAATGATTATTGGACATATGCACATCAAGTTATCAGATAGTTTATAGAGATTTCAATAATAAGTATGAATTTTGTTTATATTTTTATGGGTTCCGTACCAATTTTTATCCGGTAGACTGCGACACGGCGCTTATGCGCTTCGATATTTCTTCTTTAAAACAGTAATGCAGCACGATTGCTTCAAAAAAAGTTAAAGTATGAAAAATTTAAAGTATAAAAAACTTTCAAAATATAAAATAAGTTCAAATTTTTCAAAATAGTCCATTTTTTTCAAAAAATTTAAAATTCTTGAAAATCTAATTTTTTCCAAAGTTTTTAAATAATTTTAAAGCTTTTTAAATAATTTTAGTTTTCAGGACGGGAAATTCTAGCAATTTGCTAATGCACGATACCATGCACTAGTTTAAATTTTACAAGAATTTACTGATTCTTGTCATCTTAGAAAAAAATCAAGCAAAAATCTTAGAAAATGTTTCTTCGTCCAAAAAATCTCATTCGAAAACATGGGAATCTGTAAGCGCTCGCCTGTCAGGCCCACGGGTCGATATATCTCGTCATATTCGCCGGCGCGGCGTATAATTAACGACGGGCTCCCGACTTCGCAAGGCGCTGCGCTAACATCCAGCCTCGTTAATTTGCTACTATCCAGACTAACTCCATTCAAGACTGCCGTCATAGATGGCTGAATTTACGGCCCGTATAATCGCGTTACAGGATCGCGAAGCAGGACTAGTAGCTCTCTATGAAGCACTATATATGCCACGGACTGTGTTAACGATGTCCTTGAATATCCTTCATGTTTATCTTGCATTGGATTAAATTTATAGGAGCGCGATAGCTGGCTCCATAGGTTATGGATAGTTGAATTACTCGCCGCAGACATGGTAAGCACGTGCATTTAATGTCGTGTCGCGATCCCACATGTTTCATATTAATAGTATTTTATATAATTAGTGGACATGGAAATAGTGTTTAGGTCAATGAGTTTGTGTTAGCGGAATTGGTGTGAAATTATTCTAATAAATCTAAGATGAGTACTTAGAAATCAATAGCTGACCTAACCTTTATCTTATATGCTTATCGGACTTTTATATAAAACGGGTTTTTCAGAACTAAACGACAAACCGAAACTGATTTATTCAGTTACTTAGGAGCACCAGGTATGTCTCTAACTAGGTGATTTATCTAGACACGAATACACCTACCATAAAAGATGTAATAACAAAAACTGCACATAAATATAGAAACAAGCTCATCAGTCATCCAAATTTATTAGCAAACTCCTCACTAACAAAAAACTATCGTCGTAGATTGAAGAGAAAATGGCCCCTTGATTTAAAGAAAATTGAAATAACTTAGCTTTTATTAAGGTGACCATACGTCCCAATTTTCCGCCTTGCGTCCCGGCTTTTTCTAAAACCAATATTTGTCCCGGTTTTAGGTGTTTTCTCCCGGATTGTCCCAGATTTTTAAAAACGTCTTGATTGCCCCAATATATTTTTAAATATATTTCAACTAGAAAGTTTAAACCAAAAAAATGTGCATATAAGCTTTTAGCTCATCAACATAACTACCCTATCCCCCGCTCTCACACACATTCTAATCCGTCCCGGATTTTATGCAAAAAATATGGTCACCTTATTATTATCCATGAAAAATTATTTATAAGAAAATAGTTAAGTTTATATTATTATCATTAAAATACAACTATTGAGTTGTTTTTCCAACATACCGTTATAGTATTCCTTTTATGGCTGACAATTGCAAATCAACAAATTTACTAAATGTTTTTAACCTGACAGTTGTAAATGTAGGAGTAAATAAAAACAATAGGACTACAATGAATTTAGGACACAATTGCACCTAGTTTTCAAGAATAAAGAATTTTTGTTGAACTCTGAATGTAATGTTTTTTAAAATTGGTCGACTTTCTTTTAAACTAAAATATATTGAAGTGTGCTGGAAAGTTTCATCAAAAGTATCTAATCAGCATTATAAAATAGTGATAGTTTTATAATTAAAAAAATCGAGTCAAAAATATTAACCTAAAAATATAACTTTTGCTCGTGCAAATTTACCAATTGCACAATCTCAAAGTCGACCAATTTTGAAAATTTTCAATTTATAGTTAAGCAAATAATCTTTATTTCCAAAATATGTTTTTTACAAATATGGATCCAAAGTTAAACTTTGGACAATATCAATAAATTTAACCACATAACCAAAAAATGATCTCATTTTTGCCAAAGCCTTAGGTTGCACTTGAAAGCTCATCATTTTCAAACTACGTGATATATTCTTTTACCATTTTTTTAGGGCAGTTACGATCAATTGACAGTATTGTTCGAGCCTGTCCTTAAAAAAAAGTAAAAAAAAAACCTCACGTATTTCAAAAATTATGAGCTTTCAAGTGTAATCTAGGAGCTTTGGTGAAAATGTGATTTTTGGTTTTAGTGTGGTACCCCCTTTTGGCTTGACGTTGAGTTCTGGGACATCATTTATGTATACGAATACAAATGAAATCTTTTTATTTTATTTTCATTCTGCAATCTATAAAAATAATTATAGTTAGCAGAAAATGCTGACAAGTTGTTTACAATTGATTGTTTACAAATTAGTAGATACGCCCAGTTAGTTTACAAATGAAATCTAACAATCATTTAATGTTCAATACATCTTCGAAATTTTGATAAAACATTATTCCACTATTATCGTATTTCATATATTACGACTACTAAAATTTTTCTTTATTATCCAGATACGATAAATGCTATGATCAACATTTGTAGAGCTTGACCAAAATATGTTATATCTATCTATAACAAAATTTCCATACAGATTTTTTATTTCAAATATGACATTGCTATTTTATATGTAGCGATGGATTAATATTTGAAAAAAAAACATTTATCCTATTCATATATTATTATTAAAGAACCCATATAAAATAGGCTTAATCTTTTCTTTTCAAATGCTTTTCACAATTTTAATTTTACATTTTCAATGATATATTATATATTTTTAACTTTTATTAGTTGTTTCATAAACGATATGGTATATTTTGTAAAAATTATGGTTACTTTACAAATCATATTTAGTGAATGGTAGTATTAAATTTGTTGGTTTGGGTCTTTCAAAAAATTATTTAATAATTTTTACATTAACAAGATTTCAAAAAAATTTATAACATTACATGGACTATATTGAACAAGAAACGTGTGCAATTTTTAGTTTTGGTATCCAGGCATATTTCTGCAGCAAGTCTCGATTCCAAGTTAATTTAGTCACAATCGCTAACTTAATCACATTTCACAATGTCTTTTTACTTGGTAATGAAACTTTCTATATAATCAAAAACTTGTTTTTGAGGTAGACGTTAATCTTATGATTGAATGATGAATGTTTTTGACAGTTTCAGTTAAGCTTATTAAGAAAATTTTCTACTCTTTACGTCATAAACATATGTTTGTATAACTTTGTTAGGCAATCAACTTAAGGAAAATCAAAATGATTATTGTATATACATCTCTATATACCAAAAAATATTAAATTTATTCACATCAATAAGAATGATACCTACATTGTATTTCTATTTTCAATTCGAATTTCTCATTACAATAAAACACAGATCACAAATGAGGTTCTAATTAAGAACTGAAGTACATTCTATGCGGTGGAAATAATTGAAAGAAATGTTCATTGTCGATTGCAAAAAATGTCTTCATTTTAATTAAACTCTTTTTTAATTAGCTGCACTTTTATTATTTGTTTAAGCTTCTTTACATTTGCATTGTCGAGCGATTTTATACACCTGGAGAATTTCTTTTAAAGCAGTCGTGTAAAGTACGTGTTCGTGCAATTATAGTTTAATTTACTAACGATTGTTGCAATATTACAAAGTATCAAGATAGTTAAATTACCTGATGATTTCTGTACTTGAAACATAATATAGTATTTATATTATAAATATTATAAATTATATATCAATAAATCATGTTTTGAAGTTTACAAATATTTGCAGTTATGTGTGTATAAATTAAATTAGTGGCTTGATCAGAACTTTTTAAAGTTATCGACTATGTTCTTGGAATTGCTTGATTTGTTCTTGCAGGGTCACCACTTTAGTCCTTCTGCTATTAATAAACAATTATATAGATGTTTGAATTTGTAAAAAAAATCGATCACATTATATCGAAATGTTATGGCTCGTTTGTTTTCACTTCTATCAAAACCAAGGTTGACTCCTAATGATACAAATTCAAAATAATTTGAGTACCGTTGCTAACTTAATAATTAAATTATGCCTGTATTATTCAAATATCGATTTTCATAATAAAATAGTTAATTGAGCAATTTTTTTTATAAAACAAAGTTTAGTTTTTATTAATATCCTTCAATAAGGTGATCACACGTTTCTGTTAAAATAGCATCTCACACATTCATAATTCTGAACTTGATTTTCAATTTTATAAAAATTAACAAAAATTATGAAAATGAACTTTTTGACTGCCCGGAGTAATTGTTAATTATTTTTAAACTAGTGGTGCATGGCTTCGTGCATTAAGAAAAATTTCTGGAGGAACTTTTCTTACTACAATTAAAAAAAATAAATGTATGACCAATAAATATTGATCAATGATAAATAACTTTGATTGTATTAAATATTTTTAAAGAGATAATTACAAATATATATTCATTCTTTCAAATATTATACATTGACGATCTTATTGCTCAAAACACTTGGAAATGTTTACGTTAAGAGATTCCTTATGAATCCACCTGAGGATATATTCCTTACGAGTAGAATAACGCATATGAAATATATACAGTTTTAAAATAAATTGTAAATTTAAAATTTACATTCAAAGTATAAAACTTTGTATATTTTACAAAATTTTGAAAAAGAATCTGAAAATTTAGAATTTTGTTTGAGCCGTATAAGTGAACTTGAAGAATTGAAAAATTCAATTCCAAAAAAATTATAACAAAATTTGTTTTTATTTTTGAAATATCTAATAATTCGATGTGAATATATTTAATGATCATTTTAAACCGCCAAATATCTTTTTTTATACATTTTCATCTGTATTCCCGAAATCGCTAGACCTGCCTTACCAAAAACTCAATTAATCATTTACTTGGTCAACACAAGTAAAATGTTTTTTGAATCATTCAAATCGGGCAGTCCGTTCTCTCAAAAACCGAATTACCGTTTTTGGCACTTTTTGCCCCGTATCTTCAGAACGGTTGGACCTGTTTGCGCCAAAACCTAATCAGCACGTATTTCCATCAATAGAAGTCGAATGTTTTTTCGATCCGTGCGCCCGAAATCGTGGACAAAAAATTGTTTCCAAACATGCACACACACATACACACATACATCATTTTTTTTCTAAGATATGCCAAAATGTTCAGAAACTTTTGAAAATATGTAAAAATTTTAATTTTCGATTTTTTGCGATTACTATAACTTACCCTACGGAAAGTTAATAATTATGAAGAAAATTGAATATAATTTTATAGCAAATTTAAAAACAGAAAAAATATAAAGATCTAAAAATATAAGATAAAATGTAAAATAGACTGGATGAATAATAAGAAATTTTATTATTCTAATTCAAGGAAAATTACCCATTTCAAAAATACGTATTTTTATTGCATTCTTGAACAGTGTTAGCATAACTAAAAATTACTGTCCCGGTTTTGACTTGAAAAAATATGATCACCTTATCTTTAAGCATTTTATACCTTACAATAGCAAATTCTTAGGGCATAATTGCATATGTATCTCAAACCGTTTCATTGAAATAAAGGCCTGTCAAGTATTGCCGTATATTCAACTTCATTTTAGCCTAACTTGGAGACGAGCAGATGCTGGATTAGACAATTAGAATTATTACTGCAATTTCAAGCGGCACTTAGTCTGTCTCAGCTGTTTCTAGCAACAATTAGTTTAGGGCGAATACTGTTACGAAATGTGACCTAAATAATACATTTTAGAGATTATATAATAACTTTAGTTAATATATGTTCCAGTTTAGGTAATGAAATTTTCATCAAAGACTTGTCTAAAATTTTACTTTCATGAAATCTGAACTTGAAAATTCAAATCTGATATTGTCTCACAGAATCGCTCTATATCTAGTTTTCTGAAGCAGTTTGTTAGTAAGAGTAGTACTATTGTTAACCAACTGTTAACTTCATTAAAAACACGATATCATTAAATTTATTGTATTTCCGAGCTACAACTATCATAATCATATTAAACAAATTATACATATTAAAACATGACACATTTCTCAGTTTCATTAAATACAGGCTATTCTGATTAGGTCACAAATTCAAGGCACACTCTAGCTATTATTATATTAACTATTATTATAATATATACTAAAATACAATATTGTACTTAACAAATATACAAATTCTAATATATTTTGCTATTCGGAAGTATTATTTGTGAAACGCGATTATGAAATCTTATATATCGTATCAATGCAAAAATAAATCTCACAATTATTATATATAGCATATATATTTAACTTTGCACATGGTAAGTTCTAGTAATCGCAATGTAATTCTTGATACATCTTTATGTTTCTAAGCTTTTTGAACATTTTGGCATACAAAATGGACATATCTGTATGTATGCGCGTGGGTGTGTGCGGATACAACATTTTGTCGGCGATTTGGAGAGCACGGATTTACCGATTTGAATGATTCAAAAACATTCAATTCATATTCATGGGTAGACGTGCTGATCAGTTTTTGGCAAAGGCAGGTCCAGCCATTCTGAAGATCCCAGAAACGGAAAAAAATCCCAGTTTTTGAAAGAACAGAGGGTCCGATTTGAATGATTCAATATACATTTCACTAGTGTCGACGAAATGAATTACTGAATTTTTGTGGGAGGTTTTGGAGATATAGAAAAGTAAAAAAATGCCATTTTACGGTCAAAAATCATCATACCCAAAGTTTCAAAAAAAAAAAAACGTTTGAAAATCTTAAACATTTCTCACGAGAAGACTGCCCGATTTTAATTAAAAACTATTCATCACGATTTTTAACAGATATTTTTCAAAAAGTTTTTAGACTTACAGAATCGATTTAGAATTGATTTTATCTTCTTGTTCTAAAGATTCTTATTCTTATCTAGTTATCAGATGGATTTAATTTTCTAAAATCGATTAAACTATAATAAATAATAAAACTGCATAATCAAAATAATTATAATGAATAGAATATTGTTAAAAATAATTATGCAATATTTTTTTAGTAGTCTAATCAAACTTGATCAGATGATTTACAATAAATTGAGAGTTGATAAAAAAGTAACAAATGCAAAAGTGTTTTATACATATGAAATCAAATTACAACTATTGGTGTATGGGGCTAGGCCGAAAAATTATATCCACACAAAGCACACACATACATACACAAACCCGTTTTTCACAGAGTATACCAAAATATTCAGAATCCTCTGAATCCTAAACATATGGTAATATTTATAAGAATTATATAAACTAAATTACAAAATTAAAATTATTTACTTAAAGTATATAAGTGAGCTTTAGAGTTTTAGCCAGAATACAAATTAAAATTTGAATTATTTTGATATACAAAAAAATAGAAAAAAATGTTTGAAAGAAAAAAAATTTCTTTCTAAATGCAATCATTTTGTCAAAAAAAAGCAGGAAGTTTTTTGATTCATTCAAATCAAATGCTTAATTCTCTCAAAAACTGCCATTTTTTGTATATTTAGCTTTGTATCTTTGAAATGACTGGACCTGTCTTTGCCAATAACTGATCACCTTTTCTCCCACTCATTACAAATTGAATATTTTTTGTATCCTTCAAGTCGTATACTCCGTTATCTCAAAAACTCGATTTCTATTTTCTGCACTCTTTGCTCCGTATCTCCGTAACGGCTGGATTTGCCTTTGCTAAAAACTGATCAGCACATCTCCCTATCAATAGGAATCGATTCAAATCAATTCAAATCATTCAAATCTGTTGCTCCGTGCGCCCGAATACGTGGACGAA
Source organism: Ctenocephalides felis (assembly GCF_003426905.1). Lineage (NCBI taxonomy): Eukaryota > Metazoa > Arthropoda > Insecta > Siphonaptera > Pulicidae > Ctenocephalides > Ctenocephalides felis. The sequence continues at coordinate 16,575,402 of NW_020539726.1, forward strand.
ATAATGCGGATACACAAAACACGCACACACATTTATTTTTTCTGAGGTATGCCAAAATGTTCAGAAACCTCTGAAATGTGAAGATATGCAAATAAAATTTTGATTTTTAGTCCATTACTACAACTTACCCTACGGGAAGTTAAGACGTCTAAATAAAATGAAAGTTAAATTTGTTTGTTAGATAGGTTTTGTTGGTTTTCAAAATGTTATAAAGTGTTATAAAATGTTATGCAAATTGTCCTTTCTTGACATCGCTATTAAACTCAAATCTATCGTTCATCGCTCAAATTATTAAGAGAGACAACAGTACTAAACCTTCGTTTAAATATTCCACTTTGATTAGCTAAAGGTACAAATTAATTCTATTCCACTCTTTATCAGTAATTTATTCATAAAACTTGAATTGCTTTTCGATCAATTTACTTTTGTGCACGCAACAAACTGTAAACAATGTACGGAGTAAAATTGACTTTGAATATTTTAATTTGTCCCCGTTTATTGTAATTTTCACAATTCCTGTTGCTTCCCAAATAAAAATTTATATTCCGCCCTGGTCACAAAAAACTCACCGAAATAAAAGCTTAATTCGAATTGTATTGCACATAAAAAAGTAATTTGGAGTGAAATATAATATATAAAAAGGCCAAAGCAATGAAGCTGTGTAAATTAATTTAAGGTAATTATGGCGTTAATAAAATGTGTTTTTATCATGTAAAATTATGCTAAACCGGACGGAAAGCACAAAGAACACAATGCGCAAGATGCTGTACAGAATTGAGAATACACATGAACTCCCATAATGGAGTAAAATATAATAAAAGTAAATAAACATAAATTAACATTTTATCATTTCTCTCTGGCAGAATAATTAATTTTTTTTAATTACATTTGCACTAACATTTGCGAATTAAACTGTGCATCTTCCCCACGAACAATATTAACCATAATAATGAGAAGATTCATAAAATAGTTATGATCATTTGTTAAAACTAGTGGTGTATCACATCGTGCCTTGAAAAGAATTGCTAGAACATTCTGTACAAAAAAATTTAAATTTTTGAAAAAGCTTGAAATTTTTTGAAAACTGAAAATAATATATTTTTTGAATTTTAAATTTTTTTGAGAACATTTGACTTTTTTGAAAAAATGAATGAATGAATTGAAAAATGAATGAACGAATGAATGAAAAATGAATGAGTTTTTTTTTTCATCTCGAAGTTTTTGAAAACATTTTTTTAAAGCAATCGTGCTGCGTGGCTGCTTTAGAGAATAAGCTACAGGGTTTTTTTTTGCTTTTTTTTACTAGATCTCCGAAACCGCTAGACCTGCCTTCATAAAAATTTGATCACTTTTTAATCTTGTCAATACAAGTAAAGTGTTTTTTGAATTATTCAAATCGGACTCTCCGTTCTCTTAAAAACTGAGTTACCGTTTGTGGCACTTTTGCCCCGTATCTTCGAAACGGCTGGACTTGCCTATGCCAAAAACTAATCAGCACGTCTCCTTATCAATAGCAGTCGATTGTTTTTTGAATAATTGAAATCGGTTGAACTGTGTTTCCGAATGAAGAATCGACAAAGTTCTCATGAAGGTAGGTCTAGCGGTTTCGGAGATATGGAGGAAAAAGTAAAAAAATGAGCCATTTGGCGGTCAAAAATGATCATTGGACATATGCACATCAAATTATCAGATATTTTATAGAGATTTTAACAATAAGTATACATTTTGTTAACATTCATATGGGTTCCGTACCAATGCTTATGCGTTAGACGGCGACGCGGCGCTTACGCGCTTTATATTTTGTCCCTATGCAGTTGAAACAGTACGATTGCTTTGAAAAAAAGTTCAGATCTTCCACAATATGTCAAAATAAAGAAATTTTTTTTAAAAAAAAAAAAAACAAAAAAAATTTAAATTTTTTCAAAAATCTTATTTTTTCAAAGTAATTTTTTTTTCAAAAATGTTAATCGTTTTTAAAAAAATAATAATTTTTGGTACGGGAAGTTCCAGCAATTTGCCTTAAGGTACGATGCCTTAATTGCATAAGACAGAATTTCACTTACAGCTAGTTTTAATTCTAATTGAACAATTGATTTCATTCATTGAATGTAACTGATCCTTGTTAGTTTTTTCCATTATCTACTATTACCATAAAACATATGATTTTTTCCGTATTTTCAGCAAAATAGAGCTCTTTAGTTATTATACTATGTCAGATAAAATAAACGTTTTCCAACTGATAGGATTGATTTTCTCATGTATAATATTCCAGAGAACGATGCTATTTATAAAGGCAAACTTGCTGAAGTCTCAGATTTACTTTTAGAAAAGATCGAAGAAAAGTTTATTGAAGAGATTAAATCCTTCTAATGCTGCCAACTTTGAGACATTTCAGAAAGTGCGAGAATATCATTTTTATAAAAAATGTTATGATCGGATTCATTTCGCGGTTTTAAAATTTCTTAGTTTGAAGTGCAAACGGCTAAATCCTAATTTATTACTGCTATTGTAAGTAAAATTATCTTTTCTAAAGATGAAAAGAACTAGATATTTTTCTGGTTATTTTTCTGGAGCTGGCAATTCAGATAACTGTTCGCGATCTCCACTTTTTTATCTGACGTGCAATCTTTATTCCAGACAATTGTAAACATGACAATGCTTTTTTTGCCATAAAATCTTGTTTTGTTCTCTCAATACGACGTTTCTCGTTCATAAAGTGTAATGATCGGAATGATTTCGCATAAAAAAGATGTTATTCCCTATACTACTCCACCATACACTTATGTATTAACTACACATATAAATGATACAATATTTCCAAAAAAACTCGATGTTAGGTTATGCTGTAAAAATATATTTTTCTAACTCACAAATGTCGTATCTCTTCAATATTTCTTTTGTAAATGGAAATACAAAATTGAAATATATTATAGTGGTTTCAATGAAATTGGAATAATGATAAAATTTTTAAAGAAATATTCAGGAATTTAAATTAAAGAGAAACTACTGCTCTGCATTATAACTTTAATATATACTTTAAAACTTTTAGAATTTCTTCTATAGTTAATTAAAAATCAGAATTAGATCATAATCATTCATGCACCATAAAGCATATGCATATAATCAGATAATTTTGAGCATAATCTGCGTTAAATGATATGAAAAATTAAACGCAAAAGGTGATAGATTTAAAAAAAGTCAAAACTATAGTATCTCGACCACGTTTTTAGAAAATACTCTGCATGTGTATTATGGGAGCGCCAGTTTTTCTATAATGTGTAATATTTAATCCATTTATTATTTTTCAAAATTACTATCATGTTTGGAAAATTCAACTAACTCCTATTTGCTTATAATAATATATAATCTCCCATAAATTAACATATTTTATTGATTAACACGATTATTTACACACTTCGGGAAGACAACTTGCCTATTATATTTACACTTACTTTGTTTCTAAATTCTAACTATTCTTAAAGTACAAATTTTAATGAGTTCTTAATGTATTATGATTCAGTTCTTTCATTTTTCATCATATGGATTATTATAATATCAACGTATTCTATTTTTGACAAAAAGTGAAGCTTTACTTTCGTAAATAAATACTACCTTCAGCAAACTTTCACGATTTTAACTTCCCATAGGATAAGTTATAGTAATGGGCCAAAAATCGAAAATGAAAATTTTTTGGAAACCAAAATGGTAATTCAGTTTTTGAGAGAACGAAGGGTCCGATTTGAATAATTCATAAAACATTTTATTTATATTAACTAAACGAAGTTCAAATTTTTGGATAGACAAGACCAGCGGTTGTAGTTTCAATAAAAATAAATTAAAAAAGCCATTTGGCGGTCAAAAATGTTTATTGGACATATGCACATCAAGCTATTAGATATTTTAAAGAGATTATAATAATGTGTACACATTTTTTGTCAATTTTTTTAGGATCCGTACCAAGATTTTTAATTTCAAAATTCAAGTATATGGTTCAAAGTCAAACAAATGTCGACAATTTTGACAGTATGAAATAACTGATTTGAATAATATAAAAAACATTCGATCATTATTGATAAAGAGACGTGCTGGTTATTTTTTAGGCATAGCCAAAAATGATAATTCAGTTTTTGATAGAACGGATCATCTCATTAGATTAATTCAAAAAACATTTTACTTTAGTAGATGGTGTGCAAAAAATGCTTTAACAGAAAATTTTGTAAAAATTCAAGTTTTCGAAATATTTCAACATTTTCAAAAAAAAAAACTAAATGTTGATAAATTTAAAAAAATATCAAAATTAAAAGAGCGATTGTGAAAATATTTCAAAATATTCAAAGAAATCGAATATTTTCAAAAATTTCTAAATTCTCAGAAAATTTAAAATAAAGTTTTTTTTAATTTCAAAATATTTCAAACTTCTAAAAAAGTTTCAAATTTTTGAAAGAAATTCTAAATTATCAAAAAAAAATGAACAACTTATACACAAAGTTGTTTCTAGAATACGCTTGTCGCCTAATTTAAAAAGCACTTATAAGTTTACAGTATGTATTTATAATACATAATCTATTTGAAATTATTCAAAACAATTATTGAATACTTTCATTTTTCGAGCGTTCAATTACGATACGGGAAGTTAATTTTATTCTACAGTTCAGAAATCAAACATCTACTAATAAAAAAAGGGATTTATTAAACAAATAGACATGCATGTATGTGTGTATACATATTCATGCGAGTATATGACTATGGTCTGTATATTTCTATAATGTGACGTTAACAATACGCGGCACATTATAACATACCCTCCATGTATATTATCTCAGACATGACAGGCGTTTTAGGGACACATGACTGGACATCCTGAGTGAAATTTCTCTCTACCAAATAGACAAATCATGGAATAATGTACAAAAACAAAGCTTTACTTCTGTGCACATTTGTACATATGTATATTCGCTTTATGTTATGCAAATCTTGACGTCAAACGCTTATCCAAGATATACCCACACGAGAGAGATTGGAATTACAATAACTTTCCTTTGTATGCTGTGCACAAAGCCAACCGAATATATCATACTTTATATCTAATTTAGTTAGAATTGCATGTAGCACAGCATCTGAAAATGCATTGTGATTTTTCAGTTTGTTCCGCAGCTTTTGTTAGATACTGAAGATTTTTAGTTCCAAAAGAAAAGCACTAGGGAAGGAACTTCTTATTTGAAATCTGTATATAGAAAATTATGAGCTATTGAACCATATTTTTATATAATACCAGCAGTGCCCGATCACGTGTTGCTGTGTTATACATATAAATAACTAGTGGTGTGGCATCGTGCCTTAAGGCCAATTGCTGGAACTTCCCGTTTAAGAATATTAAATGTTTTCAAATAGATTTGTATAAAAACTGTTACATAAATGTTACACTAGACAATATTGTCTAATATTTAAAAGAATTATATAAACTAAAATGCAATGTTAAAACTATTTATTTCAAGTATATAAAAGAGCTTTAGAACTTCAGCTAGAATTAAAATTAAAATCTAAATTATTTTCGATATACAAAAAAGAATTTTTTGGAACAAAAACTTTAATTTCAAAGTTAAAATTGCACATTTAGCTTTCTATCTTTGAAATGGCTGGACCTGCCTTTGCCAAAGACTAACCCAAATATAACAAATTTAATGTTTTTTGAATTATTCAAATCGGATACTCCGTTCTCTAAAAAACTCGATTTCTATTTTCTGCACTTTTTGCTTCGTATCTCCGTAACGGGGGGACCTGCCTTTGCCAAAAAGTAATCAGCACATCTTTCTATCAATGAAAATCAAATCTTTTTTGAATTTTTCAAATCATTATTCTTAGTATTTTTATATTTACTATATATTATAAAAATTCTTGAGAATTTATAATTTTAAGTTATAGTTATAGTATAGTTATATTTCATATTAACATTACTGCTATAAACGAGTTTTGATAATTCTGAAAGATATTTATGGTGATCCCTGAATAAAAAAAGGAGTGCGCGTAAGGTTCACACGCGATTGAAGTAAAACTTATTTGCTATTGTACAAGATGGCATTTAAGTACAAATAAATACATCAAATAACAATTTTTAATAATGTTTATTAGTAATATTGTAACACTCGTGATGTACACATTTATTGGTGTCAACTATTATACACATTTATATAATGATAAATTATAAATTATATATTCATAATAGCATTAAAAATATGTGTGATATTTAAAAATAATAATGTTATTAAAGTCATACTTCAAATATAAAATAATCGGTTTGTCATTGTAATTAGCATTTTAATGAACCTTCATTAGAGAAATGAAGTAATTGTGATTAATAACTTCTTTAATATTCGTTCACATAGTAGATTATATTGAATAAAGCCTGAACAAATATTGTTTTTGCAACTTCACCCATCATGCAATAATTGTGTTTGAAGAACTTCATGTAATTAAAATTAACATACATTCATGGACTGATGATATTTGTTTTACTTTTTCGCTGGCGATATAATTTCATTCTTTGAACAGCTGTAATATGTCTTGTCTAAAAAATATTTTAGGAGACCGGGTAAAATATTCTTGGTTCAGGCATTTTTTATTGAATCAAGATTTGTACTACGATGTAACTTCAAAATGTTTATTTATCTAAGCCGATTTCCTTGTTGATATTGGTACGCATACAACGTTGACGCCGGTACGCATATAACGACAGATCTTTATTCACATACACGACAACTAATCACAATCGACCCGTATAGAAATGATTTCATCGAGAGCGAATGACGAATCATTGGCACTCGACTCTTATCTTATCTTATCTGCCGTAACGCACTTCCGTTGCATTTGTACGGATTTACACACTAGTCGCGTCCAAAAAAGTTTTACTTCAAAATAACAACGATGGTTTTCACAACAAACAAGTGAAAATATATAAATTTAACATTCTCAAGGATAAAAGAAAATAAAATTTGGGAAAGAAAAAAGTAATGTTATTTATTTTATGAGGCTTCAATGGGGATGGTCTATTGTTTATTAAGTTGTAACACAAAGTGATTTATATATAATTGAAAATATGAACCTTTACTTATAAGAGATTTGTACTTATATGAGTTTTGCAAAACTATTATGAATATTCGCGAAAGACACAATAAAACTAATTCCTCAAACATGAATATCAAATATTTTTTCGAGTTCAAACTGAATCCCGTGCTAACATTTAAAATTAAGATAAATTTAAATCTAAACATAAAAAATCATGACTGATTTGGCTGATATGTATGTAGAAATATTTTATATTAGCGTCATTATTCTTGCTGAATTTTAGTCGGGTAAAGTATTATCAGTGATATATTACTTGGACACTGTGTAATTTTAGCTATGTCGACACATTCGTTGAACTATAGATAAAAATGGCTAACATTTTAAAATTTATATTTTTCTATCTCCATAGCTATATATATATATATATATATATATATAATATATATGCGTATGTATATATTGAAAACAATTCTAAAAAAATTTTTATACGCTTTGAGTCTCAATTTGACTCTTAAGTAAAGAATTACAAAATTCTATACTAAAATAAAAAATAATAAATAGTCTGTTAGTTTGCATATGACTGTTATTCAAGTTGATTGTTCATATCATATGGATTTAGTTCTTTAAATAATTTATATTGAACATGTTATATATTATCTTTTTATGCTCATTTTTTAATTCTTTTTTATATATTTGGATAATACAGTAGCTCAACATTTTGATTCATATGTTTGAATCGAAAAATAAAATGTTTAATGAATCATATTTTGTTCACATATTAGATGTTTATTCGAAAATAAATACATAATTTAATATATCATTATCATGTATATATAAAGAGGCTGAAGTAAGATTTGTAGTATGTAGGACAATTTTTTCTTGAACCTTGTGGCATGACCCTAACCTTGTGTAATTTTTTTATCAAAATTTTTTTAATCAGTTGTTGCACCTTCAAACTTTTGCTTTATATTTTGATTATTTATAATTATCATTTTCTATTGGAATTATGATGCGCGCAATAATCATAAATCAATTGTATAAATTGTAACATACCACAAAAAAATTACCTTAATATTATTTTCCCGTAATTATTATGAAATAATTAATACGTGTTAATGAAACAAAAATTACAGTAAGAAAAGTTGATATTTTATTGGCAGCTATCTAGTTATTATTTTTTATCTATTATTATTTCACAAGATCGTGTTCAGAATATTGAACGAACTTTGGTTTTCTTTCTCATCCTTGGCTCTAATATCTCGATGTGCGAATCTATAAAAGCAGCACAGACGCCTAGAAGAATATTAGTTTTTTGCAATATGTACTTATACGAATTCCCATATTGTTAAAATATTCCCATTATACGTGACCTGATAGCGAATAAGCCTGAAATATATTTTATGAAAGCTACGAGTTTTCTTCATCATCACGTTATTAATATTGATGAGTAAAAGCGTCTGTAAAAAATTACATGAACATCTAAATATTATGGTGATAATGAAACGCTGTAACAAATTTTTGTGCTGTTTAGTAATATTCATAATAGCTAACTATTAAGATAATAAATCTGGCTAAATGTTAGTAGCAGCACATCTTGACATCATAAATAACTGAGCATTAATATCTGTTAATTGAATTATGGTAATTGATATCTGATAATTGATTATGAATTTACAAAATTTCTGAAATATTGTTCACATGTATTAATTACGAAGGATTTGTTCCATCAGTTTTATTATTTGTAAGGTTCAACAATAAATTAAACTAGTGGTGCATGGCATCGTGCCTTGAAATATTTTTTGAATTACTCTAATCGGATGATCCGTTCTCTCAATAACTGCTGCTTTTTTAACTTTTTGTTCCGTATCTCCGAAACGGCTGGAACTGTATTTGCTAAAAACTAATCTGCAAGCTTTTACATCAATAAAAATCGCAGACAAAAAAATGTATTTATACATATATACACACAATTATTCGTTTTTTTCAAGGTATGCCAAAGTCTTTAGAAATCTCTAAAACGTAAAGTTATGTTATAAATTGTCACTTTCAATTTGTGGACAATTGCTATAACTTATTTACTATTTACTATTTATCAAATTTTGTTTTCTTAAATTTGCGTGTTTATAAAGAAACATGTTAAGACAAGCAGAAAGTTTTTTGAATCATGTAAATCGGACACTTAGTTCTCTCAAAAACTGCCATTTTTTGCACATTTAGCTTCGTATCTTCGAAATGGCTGGGCCTGCCTTTGCCAAAAACTAATAAACACTTCTCCCAATCATTACTAATGGAATGTTTCTTAGATCATTCAAATCGGATACTCCGTTCTCGAAAAACTCGATTTCTATTTTCTGCACCATTTGCTCCGTATCTCCGTAATGGCTGAACCTGCCTTTGCCAAAAACCTATCAGCTCTTTTCCCTATCAATAGGAATGAATGTTTTTTAAACCATTCAAATCGGTTGATCCGTGCGCCCGAAAACGTGACTGGAAATTTGTATCCATACATACATACACACACACACGCACATCCATTTTTGGTGAGGTATGCCAAAATGCTCAGAAACTTTCAAAACTTCGAGAAATGTAAACATTTACAATTTCGATTTTCGGCCCATTACAATAACTTACCCTACGGGAAGTTAAACATAAAAATTTATGACTGATATGTGTATGTAGAAATATTTTATATTAGCGTCTTTTTTAACTTTTTGTTCCGTATCTCCGAAACGGCTGGAACTGTATTTGCTAAAAACTAATCTGCAAGCTTTTACATCAATAAAAATCGCAGACAAAAAAATGTATTTATACATATATACACACAATTATTCGTTTTTTTCAAGGTATGCCAAAGTCTTTAGAAATCTCTAAAACGTAAAGTTATGTTATAAATTGTCACTTTCAATTTGTGGACAATTGCTATAACTTATTTACTATTTACTATTTATCAAATTTTGTTTTCTTAAATTTGCGTGTTTATAAAGAAACATGTTTTGCGTGTTGCATTATCATACATGCAAATATACTTTTGCGTAAAGACGCTGACAAAACATGAAATTAGCAAAGTTAATATAAGTTGAAGTTTGCGAAGTTAATAAAAGTTTGGAAATTTGAATGAATTTTGCAATTCAACCTCATACAAACTAGTAAAACAATTGCGAAACTATTTCAACTGCGGCGAACACTCTATAAGAAAAAATTCTGGAGGAAAAGAAACATTTGAAGTTTGGAAGTTTGTATTCAGAGTTGGGAATGGTTTAGAAACAAAATTCAATTGATTATTTGAAATTTACCATCACAATAAGAAGTTATGTTTTTTTATTTGATAAAATCCTTATCAATTAATATTTTCAAATGTATTCAAATGTATAAATTATTTACCATGCTTATTTATAGAATTTGTTTGTAATATAAATAATTTATTGAACGACCAAAAATTCCAGAACAAATTAAAAACTAGTAGTGTATGACATCGTGCCTTAAGGCAAATTGCTGGAACTTCCCGTACCGTAACAAAATGTTCGAGGAATATTAAATGTTTTCAAATAGATTATAATAAATACTGTAACATTTCTAATATTTATAAGAATTATATAAACAGAATTAAAAAGTTAAAATTATTTTTTCCAAAAGCAATTATTTTGTCAAAACAAACAGAAAGTTTTTTTGAATCATTCAAATCGGATTTTTAGTTCTCTCAAAAACTGAAATCTTTTGTACATTTACCTATGTATTTTTAAAATGGCTGGACCTGCCTTCGCCAAAAACTAATCACCTCTTCTCCCAATCATTACAAATTGAATGTTTTTGGATCATTTGGACCATTTTCTGCACTCTTTGCTCCGTATCTCCGTAATGGCAGGACCTGCCTGTGCCAAAAACTAATCGGCACATCTATCTTCCTATCAATAGGAATCGAATGTTTTTTGAACCATTCAAATCGTTTGATTCGTGCACCCGAAAACGTGATGCCAAAATGTTTAGAAACTCCTGAATCGTGAAGATATCCAAAAATTTTCGAAAGTTAATAGTATTTTTTACTATGTATTCTATATGGTTTTTTAGTTTCAAACGACTCAGGAAGCAAAAATTTTGGTTGAAACATATAAAAAACATAGAACTAGCATGTTGGATTTTCTGGCAAAAACGTCAACTTTTCCTTAAAAAAAATAATGAAATAAACTATTCTTATTGACGAATTTATTGCGTCTTGGAATTTCTGGCAAAAACATTAACTTCGCCCTAAAAAAATTAATAAAATAAACAGTTCTTATTAACGAATTGTTAGATGTTGGATTTTCTGGCTGAAACATTAACTTCTTCTTCCAAAAATTAATAAAATAAACGGTTCTAATTGACGAATTTCTTGATTACTATACAAATATTTGGTCTAATAACTGAAATTCTGTAGCTACCTAGAAGTCCAGATATATTTTATAGATAATTTTATGTTGGATAAGAATTACATGGTGGATAAAAATTACATGTTACATATTACAAAGGAATATATAAAATGAGATTTTATTGAATTCAAAATAGTTATTCAAGCTCTTGTAATGAATGTTTTGTATTCCTGTGCTTTTGTCTGTGGTCAACTTTGATTCACAATATACCATTTTGTTTGAACCGCAAAAAAGTTTTTTGATATTTTATACATAATACAGACTTTATACTGAATATTTATAAGGTATATTATTATATATTTACAGAGTATCTCTTTGTATCAATACACAATAGCAAATATTATGTTTCACGTATTTCAAAAGCACATTCGTATTTATTTTTAATTAGGCAAAATAATTTTCTGTATGTAATGAATTCGTTGCACTGATCAAATATACTGAAGCCTTAAATTAAAAAAACAAATATATTTGTTCTTTGATCAAAAAGTTTTTATAAATACTCATGATTAATTAAATTTCTGTTATTTGTAAAGAATATTTAAACATATGTGCGTAGTTTATGATATAATGCTGTATCGTATTTATTATTGACACTGGGCAAATACAAATACGTTTGTTATGTATTACTAGGAAAATTAATTGCCCCGGGAGAACATATTTCAATTATTATATATCACAGATTGACTGTGCCATTATCACGAGATTATTGAAAATCCACGAAACACAATGAAATTCGAACTAGCAACGGATGGCCGTAAATGAACATGCAAATTTATTTATCAAATAAATTTAAATTATACAGACTGTTCATAGCGAACTAGGAAATGATTGTCTCTGGGAATGAGCTGAGAGCAATGATTGAATTAAAGTGAGATTTAATCGATAAAACTTTTTCATCATCAGATATTCAAATGCGATAAACTCGTTGATAAGCGTATTTCATTTCCAGTTCAGTTAAATTGGTGGCATTACTATCGACGATAGGAATAATCTAGATAAACTGAAAATTTTTATGTAATAGTGAAATGCTGAGAATTGGAGAGGTAATTTTATTTCAATGGTTCTCAACATTCCCAAAATGAATTTTGTTTTCGGAAGTAATTCATATTTGCTAATTTTATGTTATCTCGACGCTTGAAATGATTTTGAGTCGTTTGTTATGAGAATTGGAAAAAGTACATGCGTATTTTGGCCAAAAATTGACTCTGTCGACGTTGCCTCAAAGTTGATTCTACTTATTTTGAAAAAAATTTAAGCCGTTTTATGGTATTAGATGAAATTGATGGGTCGAAACGATTTCTTTTATAATCAGCAAATACTTGCAAAAATTTTCGTCATCCTTTAAGCTAATAATTCTGAATTCATTTTGAAAATTAAGAAACTGTTCCAAGGATATCAGGTGGTAACTGTGTTAATCAGTTTTTGGCAAAGTTCGACTCGGCCATTTCTTCGTAATTTATTGTTTTTAACTTCCCTTAGTATAGGGTAATTTATAGTAAGCGCAAAAAATCGAAAATGAAAATTTGAATGTATCTTTTCGTTTCAGAGAATTTTGAACATTTTAGCATACTATAAAAAATGGATGTATGCGTGTGTGTATGTATGTGTGTTCGGATACAATTTTTTGTCCACGATTTCGGGCGCATGGATCAACTGATCTGAATGATTAAAAAAATATTTGATTTCTACTGATGGGAAGACATGCTGATCAGTTTTTGATCAAAAAGTGCCAAAAATGATAATTCAGTTTTTGAAGTCTGGAGCGCTCGATTTGAATGATTTAACAAACATTTTTATTTGCAGATAAAATTTTTGGGTAGACAGGTCCAGCGGTTTCGGATATACAAAGAAAAATTATCATTAGTCATATGCACATCAAATTATTAGATACTTTATAGATATTTTAATATCAGGAACAAATTTTGTTACAATTTTTTGTTTGGGTTACGTACCAAGATTTTTAATTTTTAAAGTTCACTTATACGGTTCAAACAAATTTCAAAATCTTAAGAATTTTTTTCTCAAAATTTTCAAAAATATACAAAGTTTTATACTTCAAATATAAATTTAAAATTTACAATTCAGATTAAAACTGCAAATATTTCATATGCGTTATTCTACTCGTAAGAAATATATCCTCAGATGAATTCCTTCAGCATTTCTTCTTGATATATCAAACAATTCGAAAGGACCTGAAATATCGTAAAAACATATAAATAGGAAGCCAGATTTTTTGTTGGAGAATAAACTTTTCCTCCGGAAAATTAAAGGTGAAACGGGGTATTTAAACATCTATAATAATCTTAGTATTTGTTTATCGACAAGTATTTTACGTATAGATTATAAAATTAAGTAGAAATTTTAATATTTGAGAAATTCAGAGAAAGGAGTTCAGTAATTTTATTTAATGATATTTATTTATTTTTTGTATCACTGAGAAATGTATATTCTTTGACTATACGATTATAGTACTTTAAAATCAAAAGACTTGAAAAAGAACAAACTAATAAAATATGAATTAATTAAAACTTTTTGTTAGATAACTTTTTTCTATCTCTATAGATGAATCAAATAAAAAGCTAGAACATTTTTAAATGTTTAAATACAAAAGTTTTTATTGTTTAAAAAGATTTATCTTACTTGTGATCCGTCAGCAACAACTATCAAAAGCTGTTGCGCCGATATTATAATTTACCGATATTTTATCTAATGAAATCCAGTACGAAGATATTATGTGAAAGGTAACGTAATTAAGGATGATTTAAATGGATTAAATAAGCAAAATCGTTGGAAGCGGTGTTCTATATGTAACAAGATTACTAGCATTAAAATTCACTAGTAAACGGGTTAAAATTAATTGCTTGTTCATTAGATAAAAATGGCTGGTGATTTATGAAAGATAAACGGTAGGATCTAATTTAAATATTGGCGTGCAGGAAATTTAATAATTCAGCTACTTTTCTTTTCTTATTATAAATCGAAGTGTTTCATTATATATTCACATTCCTCGATAAGGTTTCTCAGATAAATTAATGCTGATAGAGTAATGCTTCTTCGCAATGTTACTAAGCAAAAATGAACAATTTAAGTGAAAGCAGTGTGGATTTGTGATAACTTACATCTATTTTAAAGAATCGTAAAGAATAAATTTATTTCTTTAATATTTAATAACAATGTAGTGCAATTTAAACTCTTATTTGAACTACATATATAAAAGAGTATGCATATAACTTTACAATCGCCGATTATTGCAATGAATATGTAATAAATAATATTTTAAAAATAAAATACTTCAGTAGGTATAGCGAATGCTTTACAACTTCTTACATACTTTGTTGCAGTAAATTTTTTTCGGTGTTCATAAACAAAATATTATATATTCCATTCTGTCCAACATGCAAATAATGGATCTATTTATTATAGAATATTTGACCGATTTGGTCATTTTTCAATATCCGGCAAAGGTTTTACGCAATATCCGATCGGAATATCAGATTGTGCTGATAACTGAAATATTTCAAATATTTCCAAAAGTAACGAATGTTGATGAAAATATGCATCAGACTTGGAGACAAATTATTTATAGAGTGAAAATATGGTATTGGTGTAAAAGGTCAATGTGAAGAAGAAAAGTACTAAATATATTAAAATCCTAATCAAAATGATTATATACCAGTGATCTAATAAAAATGCTTAATTGCTACTAATTATATAGTAGGTAATGTTTATTATTTTAAATAACATTTATTATTTGTCGAATTTCTGTGTTTTCATTATAAATAGTTATTTATAGAAAATAATTCATTCCAATTGCTTTTGTTTCTTCATAATGCTTACAAATAATTGTGCCCACAATAAATTTAAAAATTAGTGTTCGAGTGAAAAAGAAAAGCGATTTGAGTTCTTTACTTGTGACATCGCCTTTGATCTTGGGATACAAAAGTAATTATATGGTTTGTTATAATACCGCAACAACGAGCTTTTGGCATGAGAAATAGAAAATATAATACGTTTCCAAATAAAAATCAGAAAGTTATCTAAATGAAATTGTACCAATTTCAGTCCATAGTCTGGTGGTTTTCTTATTTCGTTTAGCCATTTGTAGTCATAATATATCTTTTAGGCAGTCATAGCAATTTTATTTAGAATATTGAAAGGATTGAAATATAGCGTTAAAATTGGAAGCTTTTTTTATATAATTTAAGAGCAATCATCACTTTATACTCCATGCTCTATAAGACTCTTTTGTTGTATTTTTTTCGAAAAGGCATTTTATCAGTTTACCGTTTTCACTTCTGTTGAGTTTATATATATATATATATATATAATATCATGAAAATATCTGTTGTTATACTACTTAAAATAATTCTTACCGAGATACTGCCTCACTTTGTTCGAGCACTCATTTCGTAAAACTTAAAGAATTCTTGCTGTTAAAAACTGTTGAATGAATTTGTATAACGAGTATATTCTAAAAAATATTGTATAAATTAAATATCTATTTTGATATATTCCATTAATAACTTTATACGAAATCTTCTATCACCAGGATTTAACATACATAGTTTTGATTATTCATATCCGTTGCCATCTCGAACATCAAAAATGTAATCCATTTCCATATCGCTATTTCCAAAACGCTCTATGTGAAATTTTGTTAGTCGCTTAATGAAACTCCGCGTTTCTGTGATAGCTGAACATGATTACGAGCGAGGCAATCATACATATTATATGATGGCACATGTATCCAGGGCTTATTTCGCAAAGTTGAGAGAAATAGAAAATAGCAAATATAGTAGTTTGAGATTTTAATCCTGAATGTTATATTTTATGTGCATGTGATAGGTTAGAAGTATCTGAAACTAATTTTGATGTTGAGAGACCGATTAAACCATTACTTGAATAGGGACTAATAGAACACACCTTCAAAAAAAAAATTCAGTTCATATGCATAACATGATAGTCACTGTTGGTTAGTATATACACTTGGTAAATTATACTAAACAAAGAAAAAATGGTTTGATCAATCTGATTGATAATATAAACACAATAAAAATGAGTTAAATAAAAATAAATTTTTGAGTAGCAAATTTTTAACTTGATTGATGATTTTACAATAAACGACAGGATATTTTGCATTATTTGTTTTTGAAATGTTATAAAAAATTGATTGATTGAGTTTGTGAAATTTATCTTCCGAGAATATATGTGATATACGGTGGAGCGATCTTGTACTTTGTGGCATTTTACATACTGTCATTCGACAAGAGGTTTTAGGTTCAGTTTAATTATCAAAACCTGATAACTTTTTATAAAATTGCTATATTGGCACTTTAATGATTTTCCAATTATTGTTGATTCAATTTAATTTCAATTTCCTACTTACCTGGTTACAAAGAAATAATTTAATGATGAAATTTGTGAAATAAAATATTACTCAAGTATGTTAAATAAAATATACTCCCGGAAAAAAAAATGTTTTAACTAAAATCCAATTTGCAAATTTTTTGTTTCCTCAGTGATTCAAATAAAGTGATTGTGAGTCGTTTGTCACCAAAGTTAGGAAACGTACCCCACAAAGAATCTTGAAGACTAAATTTTTGAATCAAGTAGTAATGTTAATATTGTACACAATTATCGTAACTAAATTTTATTAGAGAGAGTAGTAATTAGATTGTAAAATGGTTCGAATGACATTCTTCGAACTTAAACCGTTGGACTATTTAAATACCTACAAATAGTCATGTTTTTTCACGTTACCAGAGTTAATAGAAAATTTCTACAAGTTATATCTTTTGTAAATGTTTTGAAAGGCAACATGAAGTGCAATTTACTTTGCGCTGGCGTATTCGCATGGATGGATGCACACTGATCTCAACGTTTACGGTTCCAGGGTTAAAAGTAGGATAAATTTGAAAAATTACTACTTCAACCGCTATTTCAACAACAGACAAGTATTTCAGAAACAGACAGCTGGTTTACCGTCGTGTGCAAATTGCGCTATAAAATCCAAGAAAACCACTGACTTGTATGAAAATGAAAATCACTTTGATCAAATGACATCAGAGTATACAATTTTATAATTTTTTATTTATTTATGAAACCATGATCCGAATTTACTCTTATACATAATAAGTACCTACTTCAGGTAGTTGTTTTATCATTGAATTTTCATGACAAAGCTATTGAAATTGCTGGAACTACTCATATTTGTGAAATTCATCTTATCGAGATCCGTAAATATACGGTGGAGCGATCTTGTACTTTGAGGCATTTTATATTATGTGATACAACAAAAACTTTCAAGGTTAGGTTTTTTCCATTAATTGCTTAAGTAATTAAGTTTTTGTGAAGAAATAATTTGGCAATAAAACCATAATTTAGTAGGTTTAAATTAAAAAAGTAATATATTATGCAATCATTTACGTTAACAAATACACAAATTAATTCAAATGACTAGGCGCACATTAAATACAGTCGTGCATTCATTTTTCGAATTTCTTCTAATAAAAATAAAATTTGGCACTTCTGCCATATATACATCGTCCGTCTGTTGGTTCGAGACGCTATTCTTAGAACCTATTCAAGTCATAGAATAATTTACTAGAGCACTATTCATCACAGGAGTCTCTTAGAAGACAACAAAGGCTAACCGCATTCTATTCTGCGTTGTGAATTTCTCAACTGTCTTCATAGAGTGCATTATATACAGAACGTTTATTCTACAAGTTGGTTGTATTTTGTTATGCAATCATAGATAACGAATGATGAATACACACCGAAATAATAATAGATTTTATCCTGAAAATATGCACACGTTTGCCACAGATCATGAGTTACCTCATTCTTGATTATACAAACACAGCTTTGTAAAATAAGAGTGTTAGAATTATAAAAATTAATATTACGTGAGTCCGGAGGATGGAATGAAAACAACACGAATTGCTAGCTCATCTACGTTACTTTTGTTTGTAGTTATAATATTTGTACTTTGTATTACTAACTGTAAGTTATGAAATTATAAACAGTCAAAAATAATAAAACTAAAATGGTTGCATGTAAATTGTAATACACAACACTAAACAAGGGTACAGTAGCGCAGTTTGTTAGTCTCCGAATTTTAATAATATCATCACATATACAAGTAAGTGTAGACAGTTGTTGAATACATAAAATAGAAATCCAAAATCGGTTCGTACAAATTGTAAATCAAATTGAAACGTGTCAAAAGGCATTTTTGAAAAATATTTTTTACTAAAATAGTTCTGCATAAATTCAAATTGAAATGTGTCAAAGAGCGTTTGAAAACACTACGCATTTTATATATTGAGTATTTATGCAAACCATTTTATATAAATATTTGTAAAGAACAATTTATATTTTTTGTACTAATAGTTGAGACAGATATATATCAAAATTTTGAAAACTGTCTATAAACGCCTTTTCAGCAAATGTGATAACGACTAAAGCAAAATAATTTACATCTTTGGAATATTCACTTTTTATATTACATTTATTTAATAAATTGAAGTTACAGTTTGATATATAATCAATAAACACGTATTTAAGTTTTCACACTTGTATAGTAAAACTGTTCTAGATAATGTAAAAATTTCATTAAGAAAATGGTGGTATACTTGAATATATATCTCTGTATGTACGTTTATTTTCTTTTATAACATCTTTTGCAGTGTGAACCTGTTATTGCAGGGCATCCAGGAGAATGTAACATTTTGTAAAACAATAATGCAGATTACATTAAAAACAATATTTAATATTTCTAGCATCAAGTTTTCATTTTTATCATGTTTTAACTTTAATACTAACGTTTGAGTATTCAACGTATACTAAGGTTTGAGTTCAATACTAAAGTATATACTTGAGTTTTCAACTAATAGTATTTGCTCTACTTATTCTTGACTTTTTTTAGTCTTGAAATACATCCTCATTTGTAACTTTATGGGTCCATTTTATCTTCCTTATTCTTACAGAGCTCTACATGTTTAAACTCTCTAGAATTTTTTTATCAGCCTTCCTTAGAGTCTACCTCTTTTAGGCCGAACTGTATATCATTTATATATACAGGGTGATCTAGACCTTATTGTCAGGGCGAAACGGGGTCGTAGTAACTAGCCTGAAAAAATTATCTTACGTTGTTTGGAAATTATGAGCTTTTAAGTGCATTCTAGAGCTTTGGTAAAAATATGCCATTTTTTCGGTTTTTGTGGTTAACTATTATTAATTTTGGAACCGTAACCGTGAATAACATTATTAGTCACAAATCACAGCCAAAAACAATTGCCATCAGTTTTCAAAAATTAAGACCTTTTGTTGAACTATAAATTTATAATTTTTGAACAAAATGTACTAGAGGGTAAGGCAAGTTTCATCAAAAGTTGTTGCTTTTAATCAGGATTGTATTATGGTAAAATACTTTAAAATTTCATAATTGAAAAATTTAGAGCAAAAAAATAAAAACTTAGAAATGACGTGCTTTTGTTAGTACATTTTAGACACAGTTAGTTCAAATGCTTGCCACACTGATTGTGAGTAAAATGTACCAGAAAAATTTAGGTTATTATTTAGGTAAAAAATTAGTGGTGCATGGCATCATGACTTAATGCAAATTGCTGGAACTTCACCCGTAATTAAAAATTCGAGTAATGACATCAGTGAGAATTATCAGAATTATGCTTGGTTAAGTCAACAAGCAACTCTTGCCGCAAAGAATAATGATGTATATGCACTGAATTTCACCATTCAAACAAAAATTGTTGGCGATTTGGTGACATACCAATGATTCCGACTGGTCTTCCGTTTGACTTCAAACTATTGCAATTTCCAGTTTGCCTTGTGTTTGCAATAACAAGCCGCAAGGCCAATCGCTTAGTGTTTGCGGGATAAATTTCAAATAGATTATTTAGATAATCATTGTTTTTCACATGGGCAGCTATACGTTGCCTGTTCACGAGTTGGAAAACCATCCGCTTTGTTTGTGTTAACGCCAGACCAAAAAACAAAAAATGTGGTTTACCAAAGAGCACTTCAATGAAACGGATAATTTGCGGACTCTCTTTCATTTACTTAGAGAAGTACATCTAAAAAACAGTTCATTTTTGTAATCAAAATAAATTCATTACTGTTGTGTAATAAAATCAAATTTTGCCTTCTCAAATATAAAACAAATAAAAAATTTCTTCATCTTTCTCACGAAACCATCTGGTAGCAAAACGGAGTTTTATATGTGTGTGTGTGTGTGTGTGTGAAGATTTGCCTCATAATTTAATATGATATGGTACTTTTTTGAAAATTTATAATAATTTCACTACAATATTTCCAAGTCTGTCCATCATTCACTACCTGTAAAAGGGCTATATCATTATGTATACAGGTTTAGACATGTTAACCCTTATCGGCATGAACTTGCGGTTGGGCTCATAAACTATTTCGAAGTAGTAAAACATACCTTCTGTATCCAATTTATATTTTGACGAAATTATTTCCAACCCTGTCCATCAGACGAATGCTTGGAAAAGGGTTGTATTATATGATTGTGAAAGTAATTTTGATTACGTGTTCGTTTCCTGTCGTTTTCAGGTGGTCTGTTCCATCCAGCGGATCACGCCCAGGAGATCGCCTTCCGATATGCAGTCGAGAAGATAAACGCGGACCGCACTATATTGCAGCGTCCGAAGCTGCTCGCTCAAGTGGAACGCATCTCGCCACAGGACAGTTTCCATGCTGCCAAACGAGGTATTTCCTTTATTCCTTTACTCTTTTCCACTCCGAGCTCTATACTTTTTGCACATTGTCGCTGTTTTTATAATCTTAGAGCTGGTTGATGCTCCAGAAAACTTCTCGTGAAAAACAAATTGAGTGTTCATTAAAAAAGAACATGTTTCTTGCAGATCTATTGTAGATATTTTAGTTTTTGTTGCCTTTTTGAAACTATGTAAGTTTTGTATATAAATGTGTTAGCATAGATTTTACATAATACTGGCATTTATGAGTAATAATCTTCTCTTATTATGACTTAAGTCTTCTCATTTCTGTTAAAAACTAGTAGTGCATGGCATTGTGCCTTAAGGTAAATTGCTGGAACTTTGCGTTCCGTAAGTTTATAAGAAATTTTAAATGTTTTTAGCCTGAATTAAAAATGAAATCCAAATTTTAGATATTTACACAAAAAAATTTGAAAATAAAATTTTTTTTTTGAAATTTTGAAATATTTTGTTTTTGCTTTTACCAAAAACAGATCCTATCTTTACACTATCAAGACAAGCCCAATGTTTTTTTTATTAGATGTTCTCTTAATAAGCGTTGTTTTTTGTACTATTTGCTTCATATCTCAGAAACAGCTGGAACTGCCTTTGCAAAAGAACTAATCAGAATCAACACGTCTCCTTATAAAAAAAATCGAATATTTTTTTAATCATTCTAATCGGATGCCCAGTTCTCGCAAGAACTTTCTGAAATTGAGTTCCAATTTCTACACTTTTTTTTTCATATCTCCTAAACGACTGGACCTGTCTTTGCCAAAAAAAAAACAATCAGCACGTCTCCTTATCAATAGGAATCAAATGTTTTTTGAGCCATTCAAATCGGTTAATCCGTGCTCTCAAAAATATAAACGATTTATTCTATTCACACCTATATACAAACACAAACACACACATACATACACATCCGTTTTTTCTAAGGTCTATCAAAATGTTCAGAAACCCTGAAACGTAAAG
This sequence comes from Ctenocephalides felis, assembly GCF_003426905.1. NCBI lineage: Eukaryota > Metazoa > Arthropoda > Insecta > Siphonaptera > Pulicidae > Ctenocephalides > Ctenocephalides felis. The sequence continues at coordinate 16,597,603 of NW_020539726.1, forward strand.
AAGTGCAAAAAAAATCTTTTGATCTTTGGACGATCTTGCCTTATTTCGAAATTGAATTTTCCTCAATTTTGGTAATAATAACTCAAATAAAAGTTAAGAATATAAATTATTTTGTAATTATGATTGAAATACGAATAAAAACTAAAGATATGTATATAAATGTATGTCTTTTCAAAAAAAAATTAACAAAAATCTATTTAGATAAATAAAGAATTTTTTTCAATTTTAATACTATTTTTTTTTTCACAAACTTGGCTATTCAAGTCAAAGAAGAGTCAAATTTTGACCGAAAACGCGTAGAAGTGTAATAAATTTAGTTTTTCTTACCTTTATCTAGATAAATTCCTGTAAAAAAGTTGTTTTCTTTTTACGAAAATCCTATATGTATATACCTATCCAAATTACTAAATAAATGTAATGAGCGAATAATTTGATGATATTAATTCATACAAAAGCAAAACTATTAATATATATTTTTAAGTTCCCGTAGGGTAAGTTATTGTAAACGTCCAAAAATCGAAATTGAAAATTTTTGCATATTGACGTTTTGAAGATTTCTGAACATTTTAGCATACCTCAGAAAAAAAGGATGTGTGTGTGTATGTATGCATGGATTTCGTCCACGTTTTCGGGCGCACGGATCAGCCGATTTGAATGGTTCAAAAAACATTCGATTCCTTTTGATAGGGAGATGTGCTGATTAGTTGTACAAAGAATTGCAGTTTTTGAGAAAACTAAGCGTCCGATTTTAATGATTTAAAGAACTTTCTGCTTGTTTTAACAAAATAATTAATTTTGGAAAAAAAAAATGTTTTAATTTTTTTAAATTTTTTTTTATATAGAAAATAATTCTGATTTTAATTGTAATTTTGACTTAAGTTCTAATATACTTTAAACAAATATTTTTAACATTGCAATTCAGTTTATATGAATCTTATAAATATTAGACAATGCTACAGTATTTATTTATAATAATCTATTTGAAAACATTTAATATTCCTTAAACATTTTGTTACGGTACGGGAAGTACCAGCAATTTGCCTTAAGGCACGATGCCATACACACCACTAGTTTCAGCTCGTTATCACACAAGTCACATGTAAAACAACAGTATTTAAGATAAACTATTTTATTCAATTTTACTTGTTATTAATGTAATAAAATACGTTCCAAAAATAAATTTTCACAAAAAATTTAAGTTTACGGCTAGCTGATAGCAAAAGTACATTAAAAAGATTACCCTTTGTGAAGTGTTTACAGCTCATAATAATTATAACAATATTACTAAGTAAAACATCTTAATATATAAATATAAATATAAATATAAAGAGAAAGAGAAAGATAAAGAAAAGAGAAAGATAAAAGAAAGAGAAAGAGAAGAAATAAAGAGAAAGAGAAAGAGAAAGAGAAAGAGAAAGAGAATAGAAAGAAAGAGAAATAAAATAAAGAGAAGATAAAGAAAAGAGAAAGAGAAATAGAAAGATAAGAGAAAAAGAAAGAGAAAGAGAAAATAAATAGAAATATAAATATAAAGATAAATATAAAGAGAAATAGAAAAAAAAAAAAAAGAAATATAAATAAATATAAATATAAATAAAATAAATATAAAGATAAATATAAATATAAATATAAATATAAATATAATATAAATCTAAATATAAATATAAATATAAATATAAATAAATGAAGTATATATGCTGAAAATATACAATAAAATTTATCACAGTAGTGGGAGCAAAAATTTTTATTTATTTATATATTATTTATGTGGTATGATAAATCAAACAAATTATTACTATCATCATGAATATATTACAAATTATTTTTTATCTTAGTATTTTATGCTACTCTGCTTTCTTGAGTTTGATGTAATTATTTATACTGTAACACGACTTTTACAGCACGCTATTTGTAACGAACGTACATAAAGTTGTTTTTTAAATTTAAAACAGGAAATTCACAATATTTTGATATTCCCGATTTAATGATGTTTTTTGGTTACCCGAACTATATGATTCACATAAAAAAAATTATCAAATGCATATGAACTATCGTTGTCAACACTCGTACCAGACTGGTTTCCATTCACTGATTCACAGGAATTGCTTGTTAAAATTGAACGGAAACCCAATTAAATTTCACAAAGCGTTGTAGTTTTCAACCTTTTGATGTTATAATAAAATTTAGTGCAAACGAGTCGAAGTATAATATTTCATAGTTCCAGCCGCTCGCGCCGAATGAAAGCGAACTTTTGTAGACCAATTTTTATTTTATAGGTTGAATTATAGAACGTAAATTCTTATTTAAAAATAAACTAGAAATATTGCATTGAATTCCTTGCACAAGTTTATTTGTTGCGCAGAATTATTAGCTCAGTCAAAGTCATCAATAAGTAAGATCGATACAACAATTTTGGAATTTTTAACTAAAATAAAATTGAATATTTTAATATTAGATTAGATGATGGTCAATATTCTAAGTAAGGGTAAATCAATGACAATGAAAAAGTGCACATACATTTTCAATTTCTAGCAGTTAACAATGTTGTAATTGAATAAACTTTTCGAACTCTTTTCAAGCAAACTTATTTACAAGATTTATTGCTAATTTTTCTTCAACAAACTGTATATAAATTGAAATTACAGTAAAAATCACGTGTAAAGCCTTTATGAGTAATGAAGAATTAAATTATTAATTGCAATAAAATATTTGGCATTATATTTGTCCATTAGTCTATTGTCTATAAATTATCACTAATAAATTCTTAAGATTAGGAAGTATATTTTTTAAAGTAATTTTGAGATAGAAGAAACGTTTGCACTAATTATCATAAAAAATAAATCAACGGAATTATTATAAAAAATATGAAAAACACAGGTTTTATATTTTTCAAATCGGTTTTGCAATTTTTATTAACTCATTAGAAAATGGATTATGCATTTGTTTACGTACGATATTTTTACAGTATTATTTTTAAACTATTGATTAGAAATGTAAAATGTCATAAAAATTAAATAAAAAGTTTTGTTGAAACTAATAACCGAATTATTAAACTCAAAAAACATCTCGCCTTGTGAATGAATGTCAGTATTTCAAAAAATATCTCAATTCAAAATTTTAAAATCAGTTTGTGAGTTAACGAGGACAATTTTTTTTGTTAAGTGATAATGAGAAGAACAAATCTAGAATGATCTTACTAAAATTTAATCAACATAAATGTCACCTTTATTCAAATATTTGTTTTTAATTTTTTCAAATTAGTATATTCATTTCTATAGTACGAGGCAAAAATGATTGCAGATTTTTAACTTCCCGTAGGGCAAGTTATAGTAATCGCAAAAATGAAAATTTTTATATATCTTTACGTTTCAGAGGTTTCTGAACATTTTGGCATACCTTAGAAAAAATGGATGTATGTGTGTGTGTGTGTGTGTGTATGTATGTATGTGTGTGTGTGTATGTATGTGCGGATACAAATTTTCGTCGACGATTTCGGGAACACGGATCAACCGATTTGAATAATTCAAAAAACATTCGATTCGTATTGATAAGGAGACGTGCTGATTAGTTTTTGGCGAAGGCAGGTCTAGCCGTTCCGAAGATACGGGGCAAAAAGTGCCGAAAACGTTAACTCAGTTTTTAAGAGAACGGAGCGTCCGATTTGAATAATTCAAAAAACATTTCACTTGTATTGACAAGATGAATAATCTGTAAAATTTTCATAAAGGTAGGTCTATCGGTTTAGGAGATATGGAGGAAAAAGTAAAAAAATGAGCCATTTGGCGGTCAAAAATGATCATTAGACATATGCACACCAAATTATCAGATATTTTATAGAGATTTTAACAATAAGTATACATTTTGTTAACATTCCTATGGGTTCCGTACCAATGCTTATGCGTTAGACACCGACGCGGCGCTTGCGCGCTTTATATTTGTCCCTATGCAGTTAAAACAGTACGATTACTTTGAAAAAAGTTCAGATATTCCACAATATGTCAAAATAAAGAAAAAAAAAATTTTTTTCAAAAAAAAAAAATTAAAAAAAAATTAGAATTTTTTTTAATTTTTTTTTTCAAAAAAAGGTAATTTTTTGTCCAATTTATAGTTTCTCAAAAATCTTTTTTCAAAGTAATTTTTTTTTCAAAAATATTAATCGTTTTTAAAAAAAATAATAATTTTTGGTGCGGGAAGTTCCAGCAATTTGCCTTAAGGCACGATGCCTTAATTGCCTTAAGACAGAATTTCACTTACAACTAGTTATAAATTGATCTTACATGTATGTAAAATATTGTATGGGGTATATTTCTAGTTTTGATTATAGATAATTTATTTGCAGTTTTAACCTATATTCAGATAAACCACTTAATTCATTTCTAGTTGGCTACAGTACAATGTATCAATTAATTAAATATTGATAAGTTTATTCAAACAATATTTGATAAATAGTAATTAACTTATATACGTGCCTTACTTAAGCGTACTCATTACCTCTGAATTTTAAGTTAAATTCTCCGCTTTTTACATATAGACTAATTCTGCCCTAAAATAGACCAATATTGTGGCAACGCTATGTTATGCTGCTTTTTTAATATAAAATAGAACTAAAAACTAGCTATGCATTTGTAGTTCAGTCATGTGTTTTACTCATAAAATCCATCTTCTCGCATCTGTTATTATGGCACATCAGAAAGATGCAGTTGCGATAATATTCTTTTTTTGTTAGGTTAGGTTTTACATTTAAAATGTGTGACTGCACTGCAAATACTTTTGACAGTTTTTAGTACAATTTTATATGAAAAAAAAAACAGGTTAGGTGAGTAACTATGACGGTTTCTAAAAAATAAATATTGTTTTTTTTAATAACAAATTTGTTTTATTTTATGTATCATTTTCGATTTTTCTACCAGCTCTTCAATTACTATGTGCTCTTTGCTCAAAGCAATAAGTTCACTCAGCGAATTATTTAAGATTTAGTGATGTTCACATCCGCCTCGCCGCCCGCCTGTGCTAGGTACTACTCTGACAAAGGCGATAAATGTTTTTATAGAACATGGTGCGAGTTTAATAAAAGCCTTTAGCGACTGTTGAATTTTTATATATTTGTTTCCAGAGAAAGAATAAATTTCAAAATATTATTCTAGCTTTCCGCTTTATCTTTGTTTTACGTCAGACTTACTGCCGTCGCATGCCATAATGTTTGAAGCGTTTCTTTAAATATATTTTTGCCTAATATTTTTAGTTTTATTACAAAGATAAAAGAATATAGTTTACTTACATGATTTTTTTAAGTAAAACTTTTATAGGCTGACTAGGGTGTAAATCTGTAAAAATGCAACGGAAATGCGTTACGGCAGAATTGTGCGTCATTCGCTTTCGATGAAATCATTTACAAGTACAAATCTTGATTTAATGAAAAATGTCTGAATCAGAATAATATTTTACCCTATTCCTTGAAAATATTGATTAATTGATTAGGAACTATTTCTATATTATTCGTACTTTCTATAAATGTTTGAAGTTATTAAAATGGAAAATATTTTCTAGACAAGACAGATATTACCGCTGTTCAAAAAATGAGATATCGCCAGCGAAAAAGTAAAAAAAATATAAGCGGTCAATGAATGTATGTTAATTTTAATTACATGAAGTTCTTCAAACACAATTATATGATGAGTGAAGTTGCGAAAACAATATTTGTTTAGACGTTGTTTAACATAATCCACTGTGTGAACGAATATTATAGAATTTATTAATCAGCAATTACTCCTATTCTCTAATAAAGGTTCATTTCTAAATGCTAATTACAATGGCAAACCGATCACATCATATTTGAAGTATGACTTTAATTACATTATTGTTTCTAAATATTATACATATTTTGGAAAGTAGAGTACCTATGCCAACTTCTATAATTTTAAATATTATCTAATCCAATATAAACCAAATAAATCTATAGCTCATGATGCAAGAATATATAATATTTTTATGATCAATTTGATCAATGATTAACTATTTAATGACTAATTACAAACATAACTTAAATTAGCTAACAAATCAAATTAAACAGTCGAATTAAATTAAACAGATGCATATAATTATAATAAATATTATACGTGGGTTTCAAACTTTAAAGTAACTTTATAAATTTATGTCTAGGTTTTTTTTTCAACAACATTCTTTATTATTTAATATTGTAATAATATATCATTGGGTATTTACTTATTATATTACTTATCATAACATTTATATCTAATATAGATAAAACAGTATCTTAATATACATGTGACGAAAAAGGAAAAGATTTGACTTTCTTTTTTAAAATTACACAACGATATTTGAAACAAAGTGAATAAAGTACATTTATACCTAAAATTATTACAGAAATTAGAATTGAAAAATACTATTGTGAAACGCAAGATTATAAAATTATTTTCTATAAAATATTTCAATTTACAAACCAATATATTGCGTAGTATAAATGTACCGTAAATTCTATATTATTTCTGATAGTTTATGAAAAATACATCGCGTTAAATTAAAAAAGTTAATGACTACAATACAATAATAATTCTGAATGGTTCTGAAAAATATAGAAATAATTTTCTTATTTATTTTATTTTTTCTAGCAATTATAAAATACAATATAGAAATGGTACAGCGTTTCTATAATAAAATGAATGAATTGTATTACCGCTTCGCAATAATTTTCATTTTCAATAAACGACTTCTATAATGCATCTAGAGAAACAATTTAGCTGTACAAATAAATACAAAAAATCATCAACTGTTATATTAATATTTATTGAAAGTGTTCATAAGTTATTCCTTCAAATATCAATTCCAATTATTATCAAAGTAGGATTTATAGGAAAAAACTTCGATCAGCTTTTCTTGTATATGGGCGGAATACTCAACCTTTCTAAAAGGGATTTTACCAAGAATGTAACTCTGTTTGTAGCAATTTAGAAACTAAGAATTTTGCAAACAAGGATATGCACTTAAAAAGGATCATCCAGATGTGTGAACATTTCATTGAATCTTCATATGGCACAAAATATTCGTCGAAGAAACTTTTTTGTAAGTGAATCTTTTTTGAGCTATAGAAATCCACAAGCAATCCGTAATTATATGCTTTAAAATATTATTTCTAAAATCACTGATCTATAAAAGAAATTGTATTTTACGAAAAAAATGTTTTTTTCTGTCACAAATATATAAAAATTCAACAATCCTATATAACCCTCATGAAAAATCGAAAGTTACAAGTTGAAGACATTTATTCTTGTTGGTTTTGAGACGCTTTACCTTCAAAGAATGAATCTCGCAAAGAATTTATGATTGAAAGTTTGGCAATACTTTACAACAAGATTACTCTCCAAATACCTCAATTGACAAAATGTAAAAGTCTTCAATCGTGAAGAACTTTATATTCAAGAAAATCTCGTTATGTCTCAATAAATAAAAAGTTGGCAATCAAATATTTATTGTATAAAGACCCAGATTTTATTACAAGGTTATAAGTTGTAGAAGGTCGCATCAATTATTTTACTTTTTTTAATATATGATGTCTTGATATTATTATCTTCTTGAAAGGAACGTTAATTTTTCGATAAATAGGATGATGTGCAAATTTAGTTTCCTCGACGTTTCAGGTCATTGTGAATTGAATTGATCAAAACCTTGAATAAGGTGTGTGTATGTACAAATGAACCAAAAATCCATATCGTATTTGTCAACATTTTTCCAAATTGGACTTGTGTTGATTAGTCTTACGAGACGATCAGCTGTGCCTTTTTTAGAATTCGCAAGACAGGTATTAGTATTGTTTTTTGTCCACGTTTTAGTGCTGAATTATGAACCGATTTTCAGAATTCAAAAACTGTTCGGAAGATATCAGTTGGAAATCATCCTGATTGGTAAAGTTTAGGCGTGGCATTCCTCCATAATCAATTGTTGAAGAAGTTTGTGTTTGACAATTTTGATGTCATTTTTATAATATAACAGAGTTTATGATGTTAACGAATATCCTAAAATAATATAAAAAGCGGTTTAATTTTAAATATTATTAAAGTTTGTAATTCTATCGTCAAAACGATAAAAGTTTTTTTCCTCAAACTTGTTATGAAATTGTCATTGTCATGTCAATTGTCTGTTTATGAGTTTTGAATTAAACCCATTAGTAATTTTTTTTTTCAGAATCAGCATCCTCGAATTACTTAAAAACCGTCATTAACATCACAGGAAAATAATTTACTGTCACGCAGTGTTATATACACATATCTTGAAGATTTCTCTACTTGCTTGTAGGCGAAATGTCCCTTATGCCAAATTTATACAAGTTTATATAATTCTATAAATCTTCTTAATAATTGTTTATTAACTGAATAAATATTGAACGTTATTATAAAATTTTTGTATTAAACATGAATTAACTATATATAAATGTTAGGCAAGATTAAAGAAAAATATTAGACAAGTTTACGATTATTACATGTATAACAAAATATTAAGTACTTTTCGACTTCCCGCAGGGTAAGTTATTGTAATCGTCCAAAAATCGAAATTGAAAGTTTTTGCATTTCCCGACGTTTCGAACCTTAGAAAAGATGGATGTGTGTGCGTATATATGTATGGATACAATATTTCGGTCACGTTTTTGGGCGCACGGATCAACCGATTTCAATGATTCAAAAAGCATTCGATTTCTATTGAAAGGGAGATGTGCTGATTAGTTTTTGGTACAGGCAGGTCAAGCAGTTACGGAGATACGAAGCAAAGAGTGCAGAAAATAGAAATCGAGTTCTTGAGAGAACTGAGCATTCGATTTCAATTATTCAAAAAACATTAAATTAATAATGATTGGGAGAAGTGGTGGTATTAGTTTCTGGTAATGGAAGGTCTAGCCATTTCGAAGATACAGAGCTAAATTGTGCAAAAATGGCAGTTTTTGATAGAACTAAGCGTCCGATTTGAATGATTCAGATTTTATTTTTAATTCTGACTATAGTTCTAATAAACTTTGAACAAATAATTTCAACTTTGCAATTCAGTTTTTATAATTCTTATAAATATTAGAAATTGTTACAGTATTTATTTATGATATTTATTATAAATATTTATAATACAATATTTATCTCTTTGAAAACATTCAATATTCCTCGAACATTTCGTTACGGTACGGGAAGTTCCAGCAATTTGCCTTAAGGCACGATGCCATACATTAGTTGTTCAAAATTTTATTGAATGTTTGAAAGAATTTTTTTGAACTTTTCATAGGCAATTTACCTTAGTCAATAAAAATCCAAAAATCGAAATAGAAAATTTTGTATATCTTCATGTTTTGAAGATTTTTGAACACTTTGGCATACCTTAAAAAACGGATGTAAGTGTGTGTGTATGTATGTATAGATACAATTTCTTGTCCACGTTTTCGGGCGCACGGATCAATCCATTTGAATGGTTTAAAAAACATTCGATTCCTATTGCTAGGGAGATGTGCTGATTAGTTTTTGACAAAGGCAGGTCCGTTTCGGAGATATGGAGCAAAGAGTGCAAAAAACAAAAATCGGGTTTTTGAGAGATCGGAGCATCGGATTTGAATGAACCAATTGAAAATTCAATTCGTAATGACGGGAAGAAGAAGGGGTGTTCGGTTTCGGAGGTTCGGAAATGTGCAAAAAATGACAGTTTTTGAGAGAACTAAGCATCCGATTTGAATGATTCAAAGAACTTTCTGCTTGTTTAAACAAAATAATTGCTTTTGGAAAAAAAAATTGTTTTAATTTTTTTTTCAAATTTTTTTTTCCAAAAAATATTTTTTTTCGTATATTGAAAATAATTCTGATTTTAATTGTAATTTAGATTAAGTTCTAATATACTTTAAACAAATATTTTCAACATTGCAATTCAGTTCATATAATTCTTATAAATATTAGACAATGTTACAGTATTTATTTATAACTAGCTGATCCGGCAAACGTTGTTTTGCCAAGTAAGGTATTTTATAAACAATTTCTAGAGAATCAAAAAAAATTATACTTTTTGTGTGAGTATGTAT